>NC_087069.1:3390537-3527301 GCF_963678635.1 Symsagittifera roscoffensis
TCTAGTTTTTCTTGTTAGTAATTCAGGTGGTGTATTACGGCTGAGTCTATCTGGAAATGCTAGATTTTTTTCCTGCTTTCCAATTTTTTTGTATTTTGGGAATTTCACTAGGATTAATTGAAATCGATAAACTCGATGGTTTGGGTTGGATTTTCGTGTAAAAAAGAATTTTATGGGTTCATGATCTGTGAATAAAACTGTTGGCTGTTTTGATTCAAGGAATAAAATGTCATATTATGTGAGAGTAAATATTATAGATGTGCATTCTCTCATGAGCGTAGAGAGTCTAAGTTCGGATTGTGTAAATAATCTTGAATTTTCTGAGATAAGGTTCATTTTGTTTGTACTTTTGTGTAATTGTAATAATGCTACGCTAATTCCAAAACTTGAAGCGTCACACATAGCATAAAATTGTTGATCTGGATCTGGTATCGTATTTGACAATTGTTCAGTTCGGAGAGTTTTTGTTTCTTCAAAATAATTTTGATGTTCTAATATTCATTCAAAGTTTGTTTGTTGTCGAAGTATATTATAAAACGGTCTTGAATAGAATTGCATTTTATAGACATATTTACTTAAAAAGTTAAACAGTCTAAGAAAATCTTGAATTTTCTCTTTACTAGCTGGAGGTTGAAGTTTTAGTATAGCGTTATTCGAGATTTTAATGTATTGATTGTGCTTCTTTCAATAATTTGTCCAATGAGTTTAGCACGGTTAATATGTCCAAGGAGTTTAGCACGGGTCTTCTTTAAGTAATAATTGGTTATATTTATCTAATACTTTAAGCAATTCGTATTTTGTTTGCGGTTGCATGAGAACATCGTTTAAATAGTTTCTAACATTTTTACTGAGAATGGGTGAAGGGAGAATTTTGCTCATAAATGCAACTCATAAAAGTAATTCCATAAAAAAATTTTGTTAGGCGTGGTGATTTTATCTCTAGTGGCATTAGAATGTAGGCGCTGTAAATTTCAGCTGTCGTAAAGTATTGTCAATTTAAATTAGTGGGTATTACTTGCATTGGTTCTATTGGCCAATCACATTTGGATTCATGTATTAGTGAATAGAGATATCGTGCATCTAAAACAATTTTTAATGAGTCGCATGTAACGAGAATGGTGATGGGAATTATGAATATGTTTCGTTTTGGTTTTTTGGTTGTTTTTTTTATTAACTGGTGAAATAATTTGATAATGCTCGAGAATATCTAGTAGTCTATTTACTTTATCTTGTAGGTGAATCGGTACTTTACTTGGTTGTTGTTTTTGAAAAATTCGTCAGGTTTTAGAGGTAGATGTAGTGGTGAATTTACGCTTCCTTCGTCAAATGTAGATACAGCACAAACCATTGCATATTTGAGTAATAGTTCTGTTAATTGTTCGAACACTTGTTGTGTGACTTGAGGGTGTTGGAAATTAAACATTGTAAGGAATTTTTGTTGGTCAATTGTGTATTTTGAAATCTGAAACGATGGTTTAAAATACAGTGTTTTTGTAAAATGGTCTATGTTTTGTTTCGAATCGCTATAATTGATAGTTCTTTTTTGATAATTGGTGCTTGGCAAATATCTAGTAGCTGTAGAATGTTATTTACTCTGAAAATTCTTCCTTTTATTGGAGAAATGGTTGCAATTGTTTGGCAATATCCTAAAAGTCCTAGAGGTAACGTGATTTTGAATGGTGAATTGTTGTAAGCGTGCGAAGAGATTACGCCTGAATCTGTGGTTTTTGTGAATTTGATGGATGAAATTGTAACTCGAAAAAATTTATGAATCTGTTCAAGTTCTATGTCAGACATATACAGTCGTTGTTTATTTTGATCGACATTAAATTTATCTATTTAATGAAAAATTAAATACATATCCTGATAATGATTTCAGGTGCTTTCGTTCTTGGTTGTATAAAGGGTAGAATTTTGAAAACAATGGAGATTGTTTACTAGGTCTTTGAAAGAATGTCAGAGATATGTTATTCAATTTTGTATATTTATCTTTTATAATAATTTGCTATTTAGGACATTAATAGTGGGGATATATTTTGTTATAAACAGTATACCAGCGTTTTTGTGTTTTATATCTGTGATCTGGTAAGTTTGTTTAAAGAGTTTGTTTAAAAGCTTGTTCTGTTCCATTGTTCGGGTCGAAACATGGAATTATTGAATTTTTCCGTAATTTGTTAAACTTGATCCTTGTGCTGTAGTTAATTTGCTTGATGTTTTGAAAGGTGATAGTTTTGGATGTGAAACCTGTAATTCACTCCATGTGAAAGATTAAAATATTTTTTTCTGCTCCTGAATCTATGAAAAAAGTAATTTCAAGTACTAGTGGTTTAAAATTTTCAAACTTTCGATTTTGTAAGAGGAGTTGGATTGTCCAAATTCTTTTTTTAGTTGTTTGTATTTTATTTGTTGTATTTTGATATATATTATGTGTATGAAAGTTTCCTGTGTTGTGTAGCCTGATGTTTTTTGTTCTTATTCAAGCTTTTCGAGGTTGTTCAAGACTTCAGTATTTTTGTAAAAATTCGATTCGATTGGTGTTTTGTATTCATTTTTTCTTTGAACCATGTTTTTGAAAGCGTATATTCAGTTTCGCTCGCATCGTCTCTGGATTCACAATGAATGAGTTTTAATTGTAATACTGAATTTTCTGTGTTGGCAAAACCGGGAGGGTCTGATTGAGTTTCTGTTGATTGTACTTGATTAATTTGTCTTTGATGATTAGGTGGGCTGCTTCTATAATTTTGTAGTGAACATGGGTATGGTGCCTTTTTTCTGTGTGCTGACTGAGAATTATTTCGTTTCTGGAATTCTCTCTTGATCTTGTGTAATTCTCGATGTAGTTTGGTCGATTGTTTGATGAGTTTCGTGATCTCTCATCTGAGTATTGTCTATTTCTACTATTTAAGTAACTCCTGTTTCTGTTACGTGAGGAGTTTCTAGAACGGTCATTTGAATCATATCTACTTCGAGAGTTTGAATAGAAACGATTTTCAACCTAGTGTATGTAAATACTTATGTTTGAATTTGATCTTTAATAGTTATTTTGATGTCGGTTATTTTGACTATTATAATGCTGTGTCCATATCTTCTACAAAAATTTCACCAATTTTTTCCCAAAGAAGAAATTCAATTTCAGACACTGAAAAAGAAGTCCGGTCGGGAGTCAAAACCCAGTCCATAGGTCGAAAAGGCAACTGCATAACCTCCAGGCCAAGTCAGAATGGGACTGAGAGCATGGGTGATGAAACGCAAAGAGATCGATCTTATTTTAGACTAGACAGCAGCCTTCTTTCACTCTGTCTTTGCTGTTAACTGAATATTGGATTTCTATTATTTTCAGCTTTAAAATATGCAATAAAAAAAAATGCAAAACTGTTTCAAAAGGCTAGAGTCTACGCTGTGACTGAATCATCTGACCCATGAAATCCTAAATAATGCTTGGTCCACTTCATTGCGGTACTGCACAATTACTCAATGCTCAAGGTGGTATCGATACTCAATAGATGTACTACTCTATTCTAAATGTTCAGTACAGACGGAAGTGATTTGATGAAACGTATACCTACTTCTGATAAAAAGCAGGAAACACTTTAACAAACACCATTCAAATTGTCTGATTATTCTGTGCTACATATAAGAATGTTTTCATGCGACAGTTACTTTTTCTTAAATATAAAAATGTCTCAACATTTCTGCAAGAAAAACCAAAAACGGATAATTACTTCTCGCTGCAAAAAAAATGTGACAGGTTTATTCTACTTTTCAATTGTAATTACAACTTCGTGAGTTTTCAAGAATTATTTCAAATTTCGGTAATTTAATTTAAAAATTAGATCCAATTTGACCATAGCTGAGACTGTAGTAAAAATTTCAATGAACTAAAGAAAACCATAAAAAATGACTGATAACTTTTCAAGCATTTCAAAAAACATAAAGCCTTAAACCTCTTTTAATATCAAAACTAATACTTTTAGAAAAAACGAGATCTTTAGGTAATTTTTTCCGCTAGAAAATTTAATAATTAAAGTCAAATTTCTAAACTTACAGTCGATCACTTTTTTGCCATGGCTAGTGCAATTTTCTTTCCTTTCAGCAAACTAATTTGAATAACGCTTGCAAACGGTTATTCAATTCAAATAACTTAAATAACGCTTGCAAACCGCAAACGTAATGAAAACATATCAAAAAATCCACCGCAAAAATAATTGAAATTGAAAAGAAAAAACACACGACCTCAAACATCACGACTCGTTCATTGACACTTAATGATAAATTAATCTAATTTTTTTCTATTGCATCTGCACTATAACTTTATTTGAAACCCCTTTGTGGCATCGCAGCAACTGTGCTACTAATTTCACGCGGTTCCATAATTTTGTTTCTCTCAAGGCTTCAAATGGAATTTCTAACAATGCGAGCACATTTTCGTACGCCCTGGTAAACTTCATGACTTTGCTGCTAGTCATTGTTTTACGGATTCCGTCGTCTTCAAGTGCATTTTCCTTGTCGTCCGTCCAAACCCAGGGGTAAACAAGCACAACTAGTGCGTTCTGATACCGTTTAACTGCACTTTGAATTCGATCCAAAGTCAAATCACTATTTCTACAGAACGGCGTCAAAAATTGTCGCATCATGTCTGAATTTTTTGTAGAATGCGGGACAAAATTTTGCATTGTAATGCAATGTATGACAACTGGGTCAAACTTTTCGCTGAAGAATAAAATGCCATACACTATTGCATCCAGAGAACACCTGTCCGAAATCAGGTCTTCGCTCGCTTGGATCTGAGACTCGCGTTTCAACTGTTCTAGGATTATCAGCAGCTGGAACTCCCAAAAGAGATCTTTGTCTGATGTCATTTCAGGGCCAGTTATGCCTCTTTCTTTCAGAATAGTCCGCGCAACTTCGGAGATCCTTTTTGTCTGAGAACTGACTTAAGAGTCTTTGACTAATTCATTAATGAGTGTCGTTTTGCCGACTCCGCCACAGCCAAACACGTATAAATGCACCATTTCTCAGGTAAAAGAAAATTATTCGAAAAAAGCTTTGATGATATTAGCTTTTTTCGTAAAAACGCGTAATCACTATGTTTATAACTGAACTGAGGTCTTTTCGGTTAAACCCCCCCCCCTGAAGGATAAAAACTTATACGGAAAAGTTTTCTACAAAATTGGGTTGATGTTATTCGAACAGGCAAGACAGTAATATACGACCGGTCAAAACAAACCAAATTATTCAAATAAGCCCCACATTGGCTCTTTTCTCTTCTTTTTTTTGCCTTTTTCTCCACAAAAATTCCATAATCATGAGCCCAAATGCGGTTACAATTATACTTTTTTTTTTCATATTTTGAGTATATTTCAAGTTGATCCAATGCGCGGGATATCAGCACAACATTTTTGAGTGAATTCGATCCAACTTTCGAATCAAATCTTTCATTTAGCTTTTTTCATAAGATAGGGGGTATAACCGAAGGGAACTCTGAATTGAGTGTTTTAAACATAAATGCAGGTTTTGTTTTTAAATCGTAACACCAACCAAAAACAATAAAATGACAATGTATTTAATTTGGCTTCAACTCAGATCACACGAATTACACTAATAGTTTAACAGAAGCAATGAAAGTATCGACGCTAATAAAACCATCAATATTTCGTCGCGCAGCTTCAACTCAAGGCTCATTAAATGTTTAATAAGAAAGTTGACGGTTTCTTTTTGTACATATAAATGTCATGTCTCATTTTTATACCATCTTATTTAAAATGAGTAATTCAATCAACCATAAAGCACCGCAAGTGGTTTTAAAAAATGCTTTACTTAATTAGAGAAAAAAATTATAAAGTTCTTTGATGTCATTTACCATCAACGCGCTAATTAACTCACAATTGGTTTGAAGTTCTACGATTTCTCAGATGAAGTCTTTATAAACTACAAAAAACGCAGTTCTGTCATCATGTATGGCGTGTCAATCTGAGCTAGAATACAAGAAATATGAGCAATAATTTTAAAAATATTCTACCATTATATCAAAATGAAGAAAATAAAATGATCTCAAAATTTCAATTTTTTCCCTTAACTTTTGTTTGGTTTTACATTCCCGTAAATCTGTTACAAATTTTAAACTCAGTTTTGGCACTGAGTTTGAAAAAGGATGGTTAAAAAAATTAAACTGTGATAAAAATGGTGCTATAAGTTGCACAAAGCGAAGCAGTACTTTCGCAAACACAAGCGAAAAAAGGATAACAAATAAACACTAAATACAGAAAAAAATCAACATGAAGAAATAAAGACGGTAAAAGACTTGAGCAGCTGCTTTAATCACTAGGCCCTCGCTTGTGTCAAATATGCTTCACGGATACAAAAATTTATGAGAAAAATCTTTTGCGGCATGAAAAATTTAGATTCGCCCTGATACAAGTAATTGTCTCGATTATAAAATGTTTTGAAAAAGCGCGTGTTGAGCAATTTCGACTACCGTAGCTTTTTTATCCATTTGAGCAAATTTTTTATCTTCGTGAAGTGCGCTTTTCATTTAAATATTCCTTTAATTAGAAAAAACTTTGGGTCCCCAGCCTAGGGAAAAAACTATAGATCTCTACACCACTATGATTTGACTACTATAAGGGGGTACATTTAAGAGGTAGGGACTGTTGGGGAAATCCTGCATAATCTTTGAAAAAGAAGCAATACACAAAGGGGAAGCGGGGCTTTCCACCACTAGCGATAAAACACGAAGTTAAAAGGTGATATATTACAATAATTGGCAGTCGCATGTTAAATAGCTGGATCGCTTTTTGTTATACTTCGACTAGTAATTATAATTTATTTCAAAAACCAATTTTTTTTGGCAAATTAGGAGTAAAGATTGAATTTTTCAATAGCATTTCATCTGTCAGAGTAATGTATTTCCAAAAAACTATCTTAGTAGCATGTACAATTGATTGAAAAAGAAATCATTATATTATGCATTAGAGTTCCCAAATTTAATACACGCACTATAGTCAAAACTATCGCCTAATGTAATACATCACCATTTAAAAACATGAGCAGAGAAAACTATGAAAAACTAAAACAAAAAATAGGTCTACAAAAATTTTAGCATTTCTCGATAAAAGTTCATTCTAGGCAATTATGCCAAGCAAGACAATTGAAAAAGAACTTTACGAAGCGGAAAGAAAGCTGTGATTTTTTTAAACAGATACTAGTTGGGTCGAAAAGTTTCAGTATAAAATTCCCCTTAGACTATGATGAACAACATTTGCAACTACAATTCAAATTGCTTACAGCACTACAAAACCCGTGATGTGGCAATTAAGATGACAAAACTTGAGCAGACAAACGAAAATCTAATTAAATTTTTCTTTCTGCCAAATAAGGAGTCCGGAATTTGTCAAGGTTTCATTAAACAGCAAGTTTCACTTCTTACAGATTTGTAAGAAAAGTTGTTTACGGGAAAAAACTTAGTTCACGATTACAAGAAACTTGCTCTCGCAAGTACAATGAAACGTTTAAATTGAGTAAGATGTGTGCTGTCTCGTAATGTAGCGACGTTTAGGAACATTCAAAGACAAATTGAAGTAATACGTTGCTAAGTCGGCTGAAAGTTTTGTCTAAAAGAAGTTAGCTAGCTGAACTTTCACTAGTAGTAGAACTTTCATTTAGCTAGCTTTCACAAGAAAGTAGCGGAATATTTGTGCTCGAGTGGTTTTTTCTTCAGAAAAATTTTGACTTTTTTAACAAGCCACTTTTGACGGATTTTTTTTTAAATCATTCAAAAGGTATTGTAGTCTTGAGCTTAATTTTAATTATGATATTTCACCTGTGATCATTTTTCTCTAAGTTCTGGGGGTTTAAACTTTGACATTTTGGCCAATTTGGGACAATTAACGAGCGATATATTTCGCGCTATTACCGCGTAAACGGAGATTTATTCCGTCTTAGAATTTACTCCAAATTGGTTAAATCAGGCTTTTTGCCCTAATTGATTTGTTGCTAGGAGCAAAATCTATCACTTTGTTCTTTATATGGCGTGTGGGTGATGATTTTCACAAAAAATCCAAATTAAAAAATATCATTTTATTAGATTTTTTTTTCATTTAATTAAAGCTCCATAGACCTTAAAAGGCAGTCGGAACATTCAGGGCTTCGCCATTATACGAGCAGTCTTGTTGAAGTTTCGTTTCCATTTTTTCTCTGATTCTTTTATGACAAAAAATGAACTTTCCTGCAATGATTCATGGATGAAACAATCTAATTCATCGCTTACCTAGCAGCTTTTACTACTTCTGGAAGGAATTTTCTATATCAGCGTTAATCTATGCAACAATACAAAACCAATCATGAAAAATGTCATAAAACTGGTTTTTAAATGAGTCAAAGATTATTAGAAAGAGAGCTTGAACTCAGGTACGCCTTGCGTGTAAAGCTAAATCGCAACTCTTGAAATCAAAATTCATAGCTTGTACGAGAATCGACACTACTCAAGAGAAAAACGGAAAAATTATCTTCTCCAGAAATTAGCTTGGCTATAAATAAAAAGTCCTAAGCAGACTAATACTTAGAGTTGAGAATCGGAGAGGACTAAAAACGGATCCATATGGTCCGCAAACCTTTAACCCAGTGTTTTCTATTTGAATAAAAATAAGGTTCAATCACAAGTAAAGTTTCTGAAAAGCGCTTTCTTGATTTCATCACAGCATAATAAATATCTCTTAAATAATAGGCTTTAAATTAGATATTACAAAACTTTTCAGAAAATGCAAAGGTCTACGAAAAAAGCATCTTTGCAGAGAATATGTTTTAAAGATACGATTCGAAAAGCGTGCCAGCTAACATATCCGGATTCTGAGGGTAGTCAATTGGCATATTTGTTTTCCGCTGGGCTTGAAACTAAGGGCCATTCACGTTTTTTATTCATGTCATTCGCTTTTATAAGAATCAAAAATACAAAAAATACGTTAAATTTCAACCAAAATTTTTTAAAAGAGCAAAAAACTTAGGTTAATAGATTTTTTTTGTTTATAAACATGAAAACAACATTCATAAAAAAAATTTGACAAAACTTTTGAATTTAATTTTTACAAATGTTTATGCAGCTACAAATTGATCAAATAAATTACAATGGGGTAATTTCAACTGTTCCATTTCATACAACAGCTCCTCATTTTAAAAGTAATTTGCTTTGTTAATGTTTTTCATTTTATACTCTGATTCCTCTTCACATAAACTATGCAAGTAGATTTTGAAAGTGAACTCCACGTGATTCTCGAACTCTTTCATGCTTCCTTCGAACTTATCCACAAAATGTTCGTGAACATAGTAGGCCACATTTTTTCCCTTCGTATGTCGCAATTCGGTGTAATAGTAATCCGAATTGAATGAAAATAGAGATTTCGACTCAATAAGAGCATTCAAAATCAGTAGCAAAACTATAACAATAAGTGGTGTAATGTATGCAACATAAGACATTGGGTCGTCGTGGTGAGACGCGACTTTATTCCGTTTCATATAATGCCGCCAAAATGCTTCGTCTTGTTTAGGAATAGCTCCATAGTCAAAACCTCGAAACTTCTTTCTTTTTCAATTTTGGGTCGCCTCCCAGTTTTGCCAGCCCGTATGTGAATACTTTTTCTGGAACTGTTTCCAAATCTCTTGTTTCCAGTGTTAGTTTCAGAACTAAAGTTACAAAAATACATTTCCGGAAAATCGCTTGTGAAAAATTGTCTCTCAAAATCTTCAGGGCAGCTAAAATTTCTAAAGGGAGTTTCGGATCTAACATTTTTTCTAACTAAGTTGTAACTTGCTTCATTGTCTAAATACAAATCATATTCACTGCGTTTTTCAGGGTCATTTAAAGTCATAAAAGCTTCATTGATTTTTTGGAAATTTGACTCGCATGTTTTCCGCTCTCCGTCTGGGTTCATATCGGGTTGTAATTTTAAAGCCAGTCTTCTATAACTTCGTCTGATGTCATCAACTGAACAATCCTGTTGCAATTCAAAAAATTGGTAAAAATTAAGCGCCTCGGCAGACAATTTTCAATTTTAGTCAGAAATTACGTAAACCCATTTATATAGAAACCATCAAGCTATCAGGCGAGCTCTTTCATATTGCACCTTAAATTGAAGAAAAACAAATTAAACTATTCGACTCATTCGATATTCCTAGCTTCATGTGACTCTATTAGCACAGTTTAAACGCACCGCCAGCTGGCCATTTGATTACAAGTCTTGATCGCTGCGTTTTTCAGGGTCGTTCAAACTGTCAGAACACAGCAGAGGCGTTATCAAATCAACCGTGAGCAGGGAGTTGAGAAGTATTAAGCATGCAAACATTTGAGTTCCTCGGGCTTTTTAATGTTTTAATGAGTGCCGAGAAAAAACTTGCAAAAACATTTTTTTTGGAATTTTTTTCGATAGTTTTGTTAGGGCAATTGTTGAGTTTAAGCGATTGTTTTGTTTAGGCAAGTACTTTTCATTTGTTTTGTTTGAGCGAGAACTGTCTCGAAGAGAGCAAGTTACCAGAGCCGATGACAAAAAAAAACAATTTCTGTTCCCTCAGAAACAGTGAAAGCGCACGTAACTGCACATGTTTCACTGTGTATGATCTTGGGAGTTTTGGTGTTCAACATTAGTTAGAGAATCTGGCACATCAACTAACTACTGAGCTATCAAGCATCAAATCGATAACTATCAATTTAACCAGCATCAAGTTAACTATTGAACTATTTTAAACAACTTAACAAACTTAACATGGATTTGTATTAAGTTGGGATATCATCAAAGAAAATTCCATTTCCGAAACTTAACGTCATTCGATTTCCTTTTTGCACATTTATTATTTGCAAATTAATTAATACAAAGCGTAATTTCAAAACTCATAATGCGAAAAATTAAAACTCAGCGTGTTCAGTTTTTAAGATATTTTGCTAAAAAAACAACAAAACAAAAACAAAACAGGAATAGCCGGTTGCTGTACAAGTAGCACAGAATTCTTCAAAAAAACTAAAGAAAAAAATTATTGTTTTTTTTTTCAATTGAATGTCGTTTTTTTGTGGAAGAAATGAAAAGACTGGACGAAAGCCTAACACTTGAATATACTCGACACTTTGTAAAATTGGCCACAGTATTAGTCAAAAAATGACTAGAAAAACAAAAAAAAATCGTTAAAAATTTTTTTTTGCAAAGATTTTTGAATATCAAAAAGTTGCGCTAAAAACTTCAAAAAAAATTTAACTAGCGCACATTTATATTTTCGGGGCTTTAGGCGGATTTTTTTTCTCGTAAAAAAGCCAATTATACGCCTGCTCGCTTGCTTCATTGGCTCGATTTTTCTTAAATTTTAGAACTTTTTATTGTCGTTCGAATCATAACTACAAGGGCTTTAATTAGAAAGAAATTGAAGAAAGAACGAAAACACACGAAAACAAAGTTCCTCTCCATTTTCAATAGTCGGAGGAATAATTTAAGTAACTGTCTTCAATTCGTTCATTGACACCTAAATATGCATCTTTGTTTGAAAAAGAAAAAAATCGTAACACAGGCGTTGCTCTCGAAAAAAACTCTATAATTGTAGTCAAATGAAACAAGGATAGCCGTTTACTGTGCAAGTAGCACAGAATGGTCCGACCAGAGTCTTTAAATAACACTAAAAACGTTTTTTTCTCTCAAATTAGTGTCGTGTTTTGTGTGGTAAATTAAAAGGATCTGAAATAAAAACTAGAAGCAGGAATATTCGACGGTAGTAGTTGAATAGGCAAATTTGACAACAGGTTTTATAGAAAAATGAGTTCAAAAAAATCTAAAAAATTTTGAGTATTTTTGAAGTTTTTAATTACCAAATGGCGCTAAATAACTCCAAAAACTAACTTTCATTGAGTAAAACTAAGTTTTCACGGCCTAAATTAAACATAATAAAGCTAGAGTTAGCCTATTCGCTTGCTCAAGTCTGAGAATTTAGATTGAGAATTTAAAATTTTAAATCTGTTTTTTTTTGGTAACGTGGTGTGAAAAGATAATCTGAACTAAAAACTGCAACAGTCGTAGTTGAATAGGCATTCCCAAATGGCGCTTAAAACACTCCAAAAGTTTACTTGAATTGATTACAACTAAGTTTTCACTGCCTAAACTAAGCAAAAATAAGCTACTATACGCATGCTCGCTCGCTTTATTCGCTCGAATTTAGACTAAAAACTTAAATCTGCAAATTTGTTTTTTCCCAATTCTGAAAATTTTAATGTCGTTCGAATCACGTCTGATAGGGCTTTAACACAATATATCACTCATCCCAGTCAAAACATTATTTGTGCTACCTGATTTTGCGAAGACAGGGGGAAAAAACAAATACCCGAATAGAAAAATTCTCCTCATTTTTCAAATGGTCGGAACAAAAACGTAGACATGGAAAAGCTACATGCGAAACGCGACTGATTGAATGTTTAAAAAAAGGAGGGCAATATGATTTGAAACTTACAACATTCTAAAAGCATTACGTACAATCAAACACTGCAGAAAAGCAGCTTCTCGCAAAGACAAGCTAAACAACTAGCTCAGAAGTTTAAATTTTTCAATCAATTATGGAGTTGAGACATCAAGGAAATGTACAAATCGAATTCAATTTTAGCTCATTCAGCCTTAAACTTAAAAAGAAAGAAAAACTGGAAGTGGATCAGGTTTTATTATCAAAACATTAAATTCAAATAAGAACAGAAGACAAGTTTATTCTTCAGAATTAAATTTCAAAATTGCAGGAGCTTCAACTTCGCGCAATAGACAAGCAGATACATAAACTAACTATCAAGCACTATTATGGCTTCTCTAGAGAGTTGTCATAAAAGCGACTTAATTAACATCAACCCTCACCTTGTGGTTTTGCGAAATTTGAAAACAACAATTTTGTTCAATTACCTACAAGAAGGTTTAATCATTATTTTAATAGAAATTTTAGAAGCTCGCAGGCTGAAACTTTTTTCCTCAAAATTATCCTCACAGTGCGCACAAAAAATTAACGTGACTAACAGAAGATAGCTTAGTCAAGAAAAGAAGACTAAATACTTGCAGACACTTTTAACAGTTAGATTGAGCGAACTCAATTTGAAGTTAAAACATTAATCACTAGATCTAACGTTCAATTGTACTGTTTTAGATGAATCATTTACCAATAAATTTACTATTAACCAATTATTCAAACTAATCCGAATTGTTGTCAATTTTTCTATCTCTACGACCTAAAAATGTTAAATCACTTGTGATACAAATGAATGACTATGATTGAAATTAAACGAAAAAATATGAAGATACTTGGAAAATTCATTGTGGTCTAGAAAAAACTGCAACAAAAGCCCAATTTATCCGGAACAAAATTGCTGGCATCATTACACACTTTACAAAGAGCTTTCGGAAGGCTAGAAAAAACAGAATTTTCAAAAAATAAACAATTTCTGCGGATCTAAGCCGACAAAATTAAGCAGACCTACAACAATCTGAATTAGCCGAAAAGTTTCTAGTTTGTTGTCTTCCCGGACGTTGCACCTACCAGTTGGTCGAGAGCAATTTTACAAACGCAACATCGCCCCAAGAAGAGGGAACAGAAACGACTAAACAAGAAATCGTATTCAGGAGCCTTTTTGGGAAAAGAGTGGCCCGGCAAATATCCGAACCGAGCACCTAAAACAATCCGTAGGCTATAATTGTCGCCAGAGCGGTCGGGTGCGCAGGGTTGGATAACGACATTAGGTTACGATAATTATATGGTGCTTGATGGATATCCATCCGAATCCGGGGCCAACAGCAATGGATATCAACAAATTGAACACATTAACCGTGCCCCGGTTTCAAGGGAACCAACATGGACATTATTGTCAGAAACCATGAAGAGGGCAGCGAAAACAGTATGTGGTTTGGAAGATACAAGAAGCAAAACCAGCCATTGGATGAGGGGTCATGAAGACCAGGTCTCCGAGTTCAAAAAGGGAATCAAGAGCGCTGCCAAAAAGCGCAACGCGGCGACGAACGAGTAAGAGAGAGTCAATGCAAAGGAGGAGCTAAAAGAGCTCCGCCTGGAATGCAAAAAGAAACTCAAGGATTGGGAAAACGAATGGTGGGAAACGCTGCTGGCCAAATGCGAGTAAGCTATGCATAAACAGAATATCAGGGAGATGTACAACATCCTGAACCAGTTAGGAGATTATGAAGTACCCAATTCGAAAGCAACTCTTATCCCAGCGTAAACTTTTAAGCAACACTTTGAGAAAAACCAAGAACGACCCGGAGAAAACAGACTGACAGATTAAATCAAAGCGATGAAAATCACACGGGAGTTCGAAGGAGCCACGCCAGAAGGCCGACAAATGGTAGAACACTGTAGCTCCATGTCCACAGGGCAAGAGATTATTGAGGAGTGGAAAAAAGTCAAGGAAAAAGCACCTGGCAAGGACAATATCCGCATAATTTACTTAAATTCAGCACCCCTAGCCTTTCAGGAAAATATGTAAAAGTAGTGCAAACCATGTTCGCAACAACTTTCGATCATTGAGACGACATTATCAAGGTGGGAATCATAACCCCGTTGCATAAAAAAGGGGCAAAAGACACCCTAGACCATTTCCGCGGTGTGTGTTTGTTATCTATGATAAGCTGACTTCTTGCCCGAGTAATGGCAACAAGACTCAGAGACTGGAGTGAGGAATTCGGGGCATTAGATGATAATCAAAACAGTTTCGACAGAACAGATCTACAGCGGACACTACCCAAATAATGATCAGACTACAGGAAGGTAACCGATGGTTATGCAAAACAGAGAGTCTGAGCAGAGAAAGTGCTTGTCTTCTTGATCTGAAGAAAGCCTATCCAAGAGTCAACCGACCTCTATTGTGGAAAATATTGGAAGGATATGGGTTCGGGTTGATTTTCTTGGAAGTCTGAAGGACCTGCATGAGCTAACAGAATAAATGATGAAAGGCAACAAGGCGCTTAGCTCCAAATGAACCCCGCAACAATGATCGAGGGAAGGATGTCCTTCTTCTCCTATAATTTTTAATAGCTTTGATTAGATTACGACGAGAGGTGCCTAAAAGCAGCGTAAAAATAGTGGGCCAAAGATCTCGTAGATACCCAACACCTGAATGACTCAACTAAGGGATAGCGGCAATGCTGAAGCAAAAAATTTAAATCTTAAGAACACCTAGTTTGCCGACGACACTACGCTTGTGAGTAACAAGGGAAGCATGGACGATGCGAGAAACACGACCAAAATAGTAATGGGCCTCTTCGAAGAGAAGACAAACGAATCGAAGGAGGAAAACATAGCACTCGGCAAAAACTGCGCAACGACCAGATTTTTTGGCGTGTGGCCTACTGAGTCCGAAGATACTAAACTGCGCATCCAACTCGGTAAAGGGCATAGATCAAGGTCAAAAAAACGCCTCAAAAACAAATGATTAACGAAAAGGACACAAGCACGATAAGCGGAGCGGTAGTAAGAAGCACCCTGTTGTTCAATTGCCAAGTACGCACATGACTAGTATCAGAAATAAACAAGATTTATACTAAAGTGGACAAATGCTATCGTTATGTGTGGAGTTCCAAAAATCAAGCGCCACAAAGAAATGGAAAACCAAAATACAAAACAGATGGAATAAGAGAAAAGAAATTCGAATAAAATCTATCAGAATGAAAATTGAGAAACGAAGTATGGAACGGCTAGGACACGTGATATGAATCCCCGACAAAAGGAGAGTAAAGCATAAAACCTATGGTTGTCTGAGCAATCTGGAAAAGACTGTGAAATCCAAAAAGCACCGATGCACCCCCAGACACTGGTTCAAGTTGATGTGTGAAGCGGGCATGGACAAGCTAGAGATAAAAAAAAGTGATGAGCGATAAGAAGGAGCCGAGTTTTTTTCCTTGGAACGATGTGCGGTGTCGCAGGAGAACGGTTTGGAAGGAGAAAAAATCGAGAGATCACAAAGAACCAAGTCTGATAAGACGCAATGAATGTAAACAATGCGAACGAACTTTCAAATCGAGAGCTGGCCTAGCGACACATACAAGGGAATTGCACAGAGAAAACAAGAAAGAGCACAGGTGCAAAAGATGTCCAGCCAAATTCACACAAAAATCAAACCTGAAGAACCATGGAAATAAACGGTGTAGTACAACAAGCCAAACGAAATACGTCCCAGCAAATAGAGAATGTCCAACATGCAGAAAACTGATACCTGCAACAAAACTGGAGCGACACACAAGGTGCTACAGAGGGCGACGAGCTGGAATCCCAACAGTGTGAACACTCGATCGAGAGAGAGAGAAAGAGAGAGCCAGAGAGAGATAGAGAGAGAGATAGAGCGAGAGAGAACTCTAGTCAGCGAAAAAAAAAGTCCCACCGGATTCAAACCGCAACCCTTTGCGGTCTCAAGTAGCTGTATTACCTCTACGCCAGATGCGCCAGATGGTTGTTTGACTTTGAATTTAACAATACCAAGAGGTTATCAAGCGGAAAATACCTGAGCAGAAACCTTTCAAGGGAAAAAAATCAAAACTAAGAAAAAGTTTTGTCCCTTTTTCTATCAAGAATTACAACCAGTAAATAAAACAAATTTCGATTCGGCTGGATTTCGAAAAAGCTAAGACACTCGAAGCAACTACAGTGAAAAATGATTAAAGCAAAAAAAAACTATTCTTAGAGTTGGCAACTAAGCGGAAAAAACAAAACAGACAACTAATAGGCAGAAATGTTTTTTGAACCGCAATAATTAGTGTTTGAAAAAAGCAGTGCCTAAGTGGACTCGAACACGGTACCTTTGCCGTCTCAGGCGTATTTGTTAATTCCAGGCTAAATGTGTAGGAGAAAATTGAATTCCTTGTGAACCAAGGTACCACCAGGAGTCCAAGTGAGTCCTGTGAACAATGCTATTAAGGGAAAAAAATTTAGTACCCGATTGCAATAACCTTTCTTATCGCAGGGATAATTATCTACAACAGAAACGTAGAAAAACTTAATGTCAATTGACGCAGGAAAGGAGGAAAATTATAACGTCTTCATTTGAAAAAAAATTGAGCTTTCGAGATTCAAAGAAAACAACATATGGCCATAACGCTCTTTGAATTCACAGACAATTCAACTTCGAGATAAAGGGGATCAAAAGATTAATTTTTGTTTCCTCTGCGAAATCTGTCAATTAAAATCCACGTCACATACAAGAATTCGCTCATTTTCTTCATGACCTTCACGCTGTGTTGTTCGATAGAGGAATTTGGCTTCCCTAGAAAGCAAACGTAATTGAAAAGAAACCGAAATTGAAGCCGAGAAAAATAAACTTGAGCCTGAAGATTTGTTCCCAAAAAACAAATAATCATAACGACGGGGGGCTGATCTAGGATTTTCTCCAGAGGAGGAGGACAAAAATTCGAAAAATTTGTCGACCTATTTTTTAGCTAGACTAAATTGATGTTCCGAGCTCTCCCAAATCATGATAAAGACCCTATTTTGACAAACTTTCTGCGCCGCAAAAAAATTTCGAACAAGTCCAAAAACATGTTTTTAGGAACTTTTTGGTGTGTTTTGAACAAAAAATCCAGTGGTATCATGTCAAAGGCAGATCATTAAATTAAAGATCGATAACAAAAGTTCTTAGGATTGATCCCTGTGGAACACATTTAATTGCAAGTCTATCGGACACCACGCCATTGAGATGATCTACACGTATGCAGTTGCTAAGATAAAAAACATAATAAGCAAATAACAACATTCAGCGAAAAACTGATGAAGCATTTTAGAATCTAGTTTTCTATAACTTTATTAACCTTTCAAAAAATAAAGTTCCTCAAACACCATTTTTCTGAAAACGAGATCAATAAACTTTTTTCAATCTGCTTCTATTATTAAATAGAAAAAATTTTTTTGATAGTATTTACAAAAATTATAGACAGAGGCGAAGCGGAGCTTCGCATCAATTGCGAAACAGCGAAAACGCATCATTGCAAGCTAACAGAAACCAAAAAGACTGAGATGAAATAACTAAGATGAAAACCCTTTAAAAAATTAACAATTTTGTCGGAAATACTGAAAATTACGGAAATCCTCAAACAAAAAAACAGACGAGGAACATAACAACTAGCATTAAATAAGCATTGACTATTTTGAGACTTTCACTGAGACAAAAACACAAGGTTAGACGCCAATTGAGCCGAAAACAAAAAATGCCATAAGATCTTGTTGTCATCAAAAACTTTGAGCGATTGAATTTTGAATTTATATACTATCAACCGACCCAATTTAATCAAAAGAAGACTAACCGTTTTCTATCTCTAAATCGAGCCGAAACCATTCAAGCCGAATAAAACAAAACTCAGCCAATATATCAGTCAGGCATAGTAAATGTTAAAAACTACCGGAGTTAATCAACGACACGTGAGACTACAAAGAAAAATGCTTAAAGACGAAAAAACATTATCCGACAAGCTAGAGTCCGACTGTTCCATTTTCACTGAAAATAATAATAATCCGACCGGAACTCAAATCCAGACCATGGGGTGCAAATGCAACCGCTCTACCTCCAGGCTAAGTGAGAGGGGGCTTGAAAATTACGAAGAATCGATAAAAAAGCAACATCAATTTCAATTACACATGTGTAAGAACAGTTGTTTACCGGAAAAAAGTCTAGGTCCCGATTACAAGACACTTGCGTTCGCAATTGCTATCAAAAAATGATTCTATAATCGTTTTTTTTCAACATAACCACCAGACAAATCGAAAAAGTCATGAACGGAAGGAAATAGAAAAAAATGAATCAAATGTCAAACCGCGAAAAATCAAGTTGCAGCGTTGAAAAATTTTCCCTGATTAGAAATTTAGAAAAAATTATGTTATTTAAATAAAAACCATATAAACCTAAGAAATTCTGGAATCAATTCAATAATAGCCGCCAAACCGTTACTAAACTCCCTTCTATAACTCAAGTGAATGAAGTTAGCGAACGTTATAACACAAATCAAAAGGAAACGATCGGTTCTCGATTGTATAATTTCAATAAATGAAAAAAGTACTTATTGGTTAACAAGTTTAATCTACCACATCTCCGAACTAGCAAATGATAACTTATAATTTACATTTGAGATTATCTACAATCAAATCTGAGAAAATTAATCTATTATAGAAACAAGTCCAAAATCAACATTCTGGCTTCTTTTAAACAAACTCAAATTTTATTTCTTTTTAAAAATTGTTTAATCACAGAAAGCTTCAATCTGAAAAAAAACGTATCCCACAAAAGAATTCCGATTTCTTAATTTGTTCTGGCTCAGCAAAATCGAAGAAACTTTAAAATACTTCGAGGAAAGCACCTAGTTCTATAATTACAAGAACAAACTAGAATATTTTTAACAGATTATTTGCACTAATTTAAGCGGAACGGTTTAAAAGCAGCCTTTCTGTTAAAATTCAAACTTGTGAGGTCACGAGTGAGTTTAACCGTATTATCAGCAGCTGCCACAAAATCCTGCTCCATATTGTGAGTTCCTGTCTGCTCCGTTCAACTGCAGTCCACTCCTGTTCCGGTTTCCTCTCACATTCTCGTCTGTTTCCCACAGACCAGGTGTCTGGATGATCTGAACACAGGTCAAATTGCAACACTGTCAAATTAACCATACGCACTTGCTCTCAAAACTAGGGGTCGTTTTTCGCCATAGTGTTTTGACATAGATGACCTTAAATTTCTTTGATTGAGTGTCTGTGAAGTTGATGGGTGTCTCAAAAAAAACATCAGCCAACTTCGAAAAACAAACCACGCATACGGTAATGCTTCGGGGAAAATTGCTCGAATCGCAGAAACTGACTTAACTTTTACTGCAGCTCCCAACTTAATGCAGCACCCAAATTGAGTTACGCTAGATCTCTTCGGAGACTTTAAGAATAAAGTAAAGCTGTCGATATCAAGCTAAAATCAGAAAACCTAGAGATCAACCAACTTCCAAATCGCATTTATTTCTCAGATGAAGCAAAATTAAAATTCTCCGAAGCTGTATGTCAGATTCCATAAAACTCATTTTGGCATCATTAGTGGCAAAATTCAACTTCCAGATTCCTAGATTTTTGTCATTTTTCAAAAGTAAGAAGACTCCCTAAATCCCCTGAGTTTTAATCTGAAAAAAGGCGGAAACTAAAAATCAAGCTAGCAAGGTCAAGGTACCACAAAAATGTTTTAAATTTTTTAACGCTTACAAACGGTAACAACTTTCAATCAAAATATGGATGATAACTTAAAGCGTGGAAATCTATCTGCACTTGAATGAATTAAATCAGTAGAATGCAAAGAGCTGCTAAAACACGCACTGATACGGAATTTGTGGACGTTTTATCTATTCAACGCGGTTTTCACAAAACCGAATAAGTAGTTGATTGAATGGAGCGTACAACAAAATTTTAAAACGTCCTGGATTTAACTCCCAGCGCAGTAATTATTGACGCTTGAAATTAATTCCAAGAAACGATATTAACGAAAAAAATGGGCGTGCGCCAAAAACTTGCATTTATGAGATCTGTCAGATCTAGATTCACATAGTAAACAACCCAAATGTCTTTGAGGCAACTGATTTCGTCAATTACGAGTGGGAAAATGGATGCAACATCAGCACCATGGCCATCCATGCTGGAGGCAGCTGTCCAAGTCTGATTTCGTTGTATAGTCTACTCAGAGAAAAAGAATCACACTTATACGCACACATACGTACATAAACACAATCATATAACAACGGAATCAAAAATTTACGTGGAGGAATCAAAGCTGACAATCTTCTTTAGCAGACACAATTTGAGCCGAAAAAAATGATTTAAAGAACTCAAGTGCTAACTCGCACCTGAGACTGTAATGATTAACACATGCACATGTAACTATAATGAAAGTTTCTTACAGCCTAAGAAAGATCCTTGATTAGGCAACTAGGCCGACAACATTTCTGCAGACAACAAATGATCAGATTTTTTTTTAAATGCTCCAAGTCCCCCTTAAACTAAAATCAGCAACAATTGTAATTGCAACTACCAAGAGAGTTGGTTACAGCACAAGCATAATCCATGACGTGGCAACTAAGCCGACAAAACTTGAGCAGACAATCAAAACTCAATTTTAATTGAAAAACTTTTCTCAATTGCGTACATACTGAAAAAAAACAAGGTCCCACCGAGTCTCAAACCCCAGATCTTAGACCAAGTAGGAAAAAAAACCTTTAATTTTAACATTATAAAGAGAAAACAATAAAAAAACAAAAAAAAAACAAGATTTGTAAAAAAAGTTGTTTAAGAGAAAAAGACAAGTTCTGATTACAATTCACTCGCAAGTGTATTTAACAACAAATTATCAATGATTATTTTATCGATAACTCAGTCCCAGTTTCGTATTGGCGAGGTTTGTAATTGTTTCGTAGTGCAGTTGTTTTATAGCTGGTTTGCGATGATGTCTACCATTTCAGATCGATAGATACTCTGAAGGGGCACAGTAAGCGTGGAAGCGCTTTATTGAATCAACATTGATAGTTAGCTCTGTTTATCATAAAGCTAGTTGAGTCGGCAATACCGTAAAGACTGATGAACTCAATAGTCTTCTGGTGAACGTACAATATACGGCGTGTAAAGGCTTCCCTTCGAGTATAGATTTTTGAATTTTACAGTAGATGCAGGAAGATAGGAAAAAAACAACTCGTGAATAGAAGAAACCGCGACAAATTAATACCTTCGATTCAACTATGTGTGAAGCAAGGCGCCCAACGCTTCGAGCGATAAGGCTGCTTAGAGAATAAGCATTGAGTGAATTTGAACACTGGAAAATCATTCGGAAAATTTGAATCAACCCAGAAACCGAAGCTTCAACCAATCACCTTGGGTAGTACTGGTCCCGCGTCAAAGCAAACTTCGGTCAATTCTGTGAGTCATGGGTCAGTCTGGTGCTAAATTATCTGGATGAGTTTGTGGTCTAGCGAAACGGACTGTACAGTATTGAATCTTTCTTCAAAACTTCTACAGTTTCTGAAATGAGTATTAGTAGTAAAAGACTTCAATTACCCAAAAAAGAGTACAAATTCATGAACGAAATTTAAAAAATGATTAAAAACCAGCAAAAACATAGAAAAAAAAACTTCGCAAATAGTTAATTAAAAAATTTAGCAAACACATATGAGCAGCATCGGCACTTCAAGTACAATATTTAAGTTATGTGCAGGTTATATACGCTTCTGGAGTGCCCCTGAAGAGAGATTCGTATTAAACGCTTGAAGGTTGACGACGGGTCTATTATTTTGATGTTGACTAATTGGACAGAACCGTTGAAACAATCAAAATCTCTGAAGAAAAAGACGACTTTGTCAACTGCTTGTGCACAAACCAATGCTTCAGTCGAAGAATCTAAGTACCTCTGGTTCCTCTGCGACGTTTTGAGGCAAAAAACTCAAAAAGATAGCACTTGAGGCCTAATATGATGGTGCTAAAAAAGCGGATATCTTGATGAACTTGATGAAATGGTTAAAAATATTCTATGAGAGTACCATCCATATAAACACCCTGGTAGCGATTATCTTGATGAAATGGCAATTTCGGATCATCGGCAGCATTGAAATAATGAAACAAAACTTATCAGCGTTGAAACTCAATTGTATATCAGACGTCCTTCAGTTTAAGACATCTATATTGTCTTGCAAGTTTCGCTTTAAATCAGATCCTGTTGCTTATAATTTCGTGTCATCGGCCTAACAAAAACAACTGAGAGAGTCCGCATATCGTGAATGAAAATGATGAAAACAAAAATATACTTTCTTTTGTAAAGAACTTTTACCAATTTTTAAATCAGATTCAGCAACTGCGCTTTGAAAGTTTTCAGAGGATGTGTTGGTTGTAGACAAAAGCCGGGGTCTGGCAGATTGAATTTCGCCAAACTAAATGAGCTCGACGTAACATATCAGTATGACATATATCGTAGAAATTCAACTTCTTCAATAGCCCAAACAGTCTACTAGGTTTAAACAAAACATGGTTCTATTGAAATAACTCCAACACCACCTCAAATGTTTGCATTGCTACCAAAGAAGACTCCAGAAAAGTATGAAACATGATCTGGCAGCAAGTTTTGAATTGCGGCATTTGAAAACCTGAAAGACTATCGATCAAGGTTCGCTCAAGCATTGCGTAGAAGAAAAAGGTCAAGCATACCCAAAAGACAGTTGGAAAGTAATATTTAAACCAGAGGTGAAGCTGCGCTTCGCAAATACTTACGAGAACACGGCAAAAAAAAAACCAGCTCTATCAAGTGACATTCAAAAAGTAGCAATAAGCCTCGAGTTTGCATTTTTTGGGCTTTTTAAGCATCCGTAGCTGAATGGTTAGTGCATGAGACTCAAATTTGCCAGGTAGCAGATTTGAGTCTCACGCACTAACCATTCAGCTACGGATGCTTAAAAATCCCAAAAAATAGGCAACAATAATGCAGCTACAAATGCTAATGAATTGCCAATTGGATGCAGCAAAAGTAACATCAAATACAAAAGCATTTAACTTTGCATGTAAAAAATTGCAAACCAAAAGCCACATTATGTATAAATTATGCATTTTAAAGAATTATGAGATAAATTGAGTTAAATTTCTGAAATCGAGATTTTATGTTTTTTTGTTTGAAACAAACAGCTTTCTTCGGTTCAATTGATGAATTAAAAATGCTTCGCAAGGGTAACTAGAGGATGCAAAAAGTGCCTGACTTTTTAAATAAAATATTTCAACTTTTAAGTTCGGATGGAGTTATAAAGCTCGCTGAAATTCAAATATGGAATGATTGACCCCTGTGTAATAAAGTTAAGCCAATTTAAAAAAACTGGAGCAATGTAATTTATGCACCGCCGGTAAATCTGAAAACTAAAACCCATTGCAAGACAAAATAAAGGAAATTTGCTTAAACAAACTGACCTAGACAAAAAGAAATTCATTTCGCTCGTTTGCACTTGCTTATACTTCTATCAAAAAAATTTGGACCAGTATTTGTGACACTTCATTTTAAAACTACCTCTTATTATTGTTTATAAATTATCAGAAAAAGCAAAGACGAACTTTACCGACCAGTTCTTCGAATGCGCACTGAACTCCTTCTCTGATCTTGGCGGATGCTTTGATGAAAAGCATGGAATGTTTCTTGGCGTAGTTCAAGCCTTCTTCCCGGCTCACTTCTCGGTCGCTCTTGTCTGTCTTGTTACCCACTAGCATCTTCACCACATTAGAGTGCGTTGAGTACATGTCCAGTTCCCGCATCCACACGCCCAATTGGTCGAAGGAAGATCGCGAAGTCACATCGTACACTAGGAAAAAACGAATGTATTGCTTGTGATTCATACGACAACGTATAGAAAATTTTTTCACTAAAATATTGTTTATCGCATTTTATATTCGCATTCGTAAAATAATGTTAACATACATCAATAAAACTGCATGGCGGGTCAGCCGACAAAAAATATGCAGCGTCGAAGCTTAAAAAAAATTTAAAACTACATCTACCAAAATTACATATCACAAATTGTTTCGAATGATAATCATTTCAGAAAAAAACATGCCGAGAGAAAATCTTTGGCCTTAACCTAGTATTTTAATACAAAACAAAGCGGTAACTAAGCAGGCAATACTTAGGTGGACGACTGATGCGCCGAAAAATGATCCATTTAAATCTGGGCATACAAAAAATTTCGAAACTCGATGTGTAGAAGTTCCCTCTCTTTTTCAAAATTAACAGAAAAAATTCAGTTCCGAGTCGTTAAATTTAATAAATTTTTTTAAAAAAAACATAGCTGTTTGAAATGAATTTGGCTGCTCGAGGCTAAATTTTTTTCGCTTGAATGAAATTGTGCCTTTAGATTTTTGAGAGACCCAAAAAGTTCTTTTACGCAAAAAAAAAATCAAAAATTTTGATCAAAAATCAAAGATTTAGCATAATGCGTGACTGTATCTTACACATTGACCGAAATCCTGAAAAAAAATTCTCTGAAATAAGTGTGGCGTTTCAAAAGCGACATTTACTAACTGAAAGTTTTTCTCGCAAGGTAACCCATTTAGTGTATAACGATATCAAGTTTTCGTGCTCGAAGACAGCTTCATTAATTTGTTTAGCTATGTAATCATGCAAGTTTTGATGCAGCGGATATAAAGTCAGACAGCAAAAGTGTTCGTACAGCAGTTTTTGAGCATCAAAATTTTGATAGCGTTTTAGACGGAATAGGCTGGCTTTAGAAAATCTGTTCAACTTCAGAGATTTTAATATTCGCCAAATATCTAATGGTATAATTGATTCAGCAAAATTCAGGCCTGAAACTAATTCAGAGAAAAATAGTTAAGCAAAACCAGCCAATCGATGCTTGATTTATTTGCAAAAAAAACCTCAAAGATCTCTCCCGAAAAGTATAAGAGGCACATTCTCTTCCTAAACAAAAAAATATCAGTCATGAACAGCCAATTTCCTTTGAAACAGCTAATTACAAAAAAAAACGGCTTTGACCGATTGGGCTATAACTTTTTTCTGCTAGTTTAGAAAAAAAAGTTTCACATTTTTAAACAAAGCTCCAAAGTTTTTTTATTAAAATATATCCAGAATGGATCAGACTAACTTAACTCGATAAAAAATATGAAAACTTTAAAGACTCCGTCACTTTTTTAAACTTGGGTTTGAAATTGGCCATACGTTTTATATGTGATTTTTGATGGAATTTCAAAAGCAGTTTTTATGATGAAAATTGTTTCTCGTAAGGTAATCCATTTCGCGTAATAGCAAAATTTTAGTGCCTGACAACTAAAATAAGAATACTTTAGCTATGTGATCTCATCTCATTCTGCTTATAAGAAAGATGAAAACTTCCCCAAAATGTAAATTTCTTTGCAACATATGTATACTCAGAAAATAATACACACTCCAGTAACAAGGCACTTTTGCTGCTTCATGAATACAAGGCTTTAAAAAAACTAGTGTTAAAAAAACTTCTACATGTTCAAACCTGCCACCTACAGGTTTCGAGTCTCGTGTCTTGAACATTCGGCTATATGCCATTGCTAACTTCAAAACACCAGCCACCAAAAAGAATTGAGCATAAAAACTCAAACTATGTTTTGATGCTTCTATTGAGCACTTTTATATCCGAGTTAGTGGACTGACTGTATGACACTATTCTCGAGGGTTTGCTCGAGTAAAAAGTGAATAATCCTTAAAGACAAATAGTTCTTATATCACTTAAAATCCATTTTTTTTAAAATGAAGTTGGATATGGAACAGAAACTTCAATAACGATCTTATTCTGCATTCACTTTCCTGGCTTCAACTAGATGGGAAGGGATGGTGGAACCCTGTTGAGCATCACTGATTACGTCATAGAATTTTTACTGCAGCAGAAAAATTTTACCTGCAAAAAAGCTACGAACGACAAGAAAAATTGAGGAAAAGTATTGGCTGAAAAAGGTCAATGAACGCGAGTAAACACAAAAAATGACTTGTTTTTTGAAGCAACAACAACTTTCAAAATTCTAACAACAATTATATGGCCTTAAAGATCTTTAATTCATGTTTGACATTTTTTGATAAAAATAACCCATTTTGAGAAAAATGGATTCTTTTTTGTTTGCTGAGAAAAGTGAATACTGGAATCCACTTTCGAAACTAGAAGCCTATCATACTTTTGCGACCTTTACCCTTATGCTGTTCAATAGTGGGTATTGCATTGCCTTAAATAAAGGCATTGAACTGAACTAAAAGAAAACAACGTAAATTTCCAAAAAAAATCTGAAAAAGATTAAATCATCACGACCTACAAAGCAACTTAACAACGTTGATTGCCACACTATAGCTTTAAAAGCAAAAAAAATCCAGACAGAAACTCCTACAACTATGTTAGTCGAAACTTCTAAGCAAAAGCCACTTCGCTTGCGCCACCAACTACGAAATTCGCGCCCATTTAAAAACAAAAGCAAACAGACAGGAATACGTTTGAACTTAAGTTAGGCCGCAATAACTCATCTCAGGCTGCTTAGGTAAAGCGGAATAGATTTTGCACGAAATTGTTCAATGATATATGTAGCTTTGCTTAGAAAAACTTCGAATCGTTTGAAAACACGAACTACTCTTATAGCACGATTGAAGTTCGCAACTTTATATTGCTTGGCCAATTACTTTTCTACTTCAATCAAATTCATGTTTTACTGAACAAAGTTGACCATGAAATTTTTTTTTCTCCAAACTTTTTTTAAATTTTTTTTCCCTTTCAATTTCCGAAACTCAATTAGAACGATTGAAACATACCTAAATCGTATGCAAGGAGTCAATTTTAATCATGAGCAATATTTACTGAGTCATAAGAAAAACTGCATGAATAATTTTAAAAAGTTTTCATAGAGGCAAAGATGCAATGCACAAACAAGAGAAACATAACCGCAAGATGAAGCTTAAAAAATCAAGCAAAAAATTAAAAACGGAAAAACTTTGAACGCAAAAATCCTTTAATTGAAACCTACTACCTTAAGCTTTTCAGTCTCATCTCATGGCTGTTGCCTATCTACCGTTGCTGTCCTTTATGAACCGGTCACTACTGAATCAAAATGAAAAAAAAATCAAAATTCATAAATAAATGCAAAACTTTCAAACAATTGCCGCGAGAAAAACTTGCCGCAATTTTGAAAAAAATAAATATAACGCTTCTTTTTTTTCAAAAAATTCAAACAGAAAGAATTCACCTCCTGAAACTCGTGCGACATTCGCCTCTCTCTTTCGTAAACAGGCAAATCAAATTTGCAAAAAAAAACTAGCTAAAAATTTCATAAAAAACTAAACTCTAACATTGAAATACTTGACATGGAAAAAAAAGTAACAAAAAACTCTTTTTCAACTGAAGACTCAAAATCCTTTCAGTAGCTCTAGGACAGCTGTTAAACTACAGCTGTAAAACATGTAACGTAGTAAAATGAAGATCCTGTGAACAAATTTCTGTATGGGGGAAAAGCCTCATACCCGACTGCAATACCCCTGCAAGGGTGAAAGCAACCAGACAACGTGGACTAAAAAAATAAATTTAAAAGACAATCTTTGTGACGACTACGTGACTCGAAGCCGTATCACCAGCTTAATCTTCACTTAACCTACGGATTTAACTCATCTGAGCCTGGTGAATAAGGGTCAATTATTTCACGGTTTCTCAGCAAAATTTTATTTGCTTCAACTGCTTCCTTTTCGGATCTATGTAAATTCTGACTTTTCCTAATTGCAGATTGTATGGTGGTCTGGTAAAAGGTCGGGTTGGTAAAAAGGTACATCGGTAAAACACATACCTAAAATACAACCCCGAGCTCCTCGATAATAACTCGGAGTTAGTGTGCGAAACCTTTCTTGTCCAGCTGTATCCTAAATAAAATTGGAAAACAATCAACGCAAAGTCTCAGCAAATTAAAGCTTAAACAGCTAAACCTCACCCATATTGTAAGCTTTGACGAATTGCCATTCACTGTCAAAGTAGTGACCTTAAAATCAACTCTAATTATTGCAGCATGATCTGGGTCAAAATTGTCATCTGTGAATCGCTGAATCGCAGAAGCAAACTAAGAATAAACGAAATACCCAAAGATAAGAAAAGCATTAAAATGAAACCAAACGTTATTTTTCAAAAAACCAGACCTAGATTTGCCAACTCCACTATCTCCAATGATGAGAAGTTTCAAAGTAGTAATTGGTGTTTCTCCGGATTCCATTTCTCGATTTAATAGAATGAATAACTATGCATTGCTTTCACTGAAAAAATGCGCTTACTCGATAATCAATTCTGTACGAAGATTTTAAAAAAGGTCAATTAAAATGGGCCCTTCCGTCATGCGACGGTACGTGTACAGGTTGGATAGGGCCGTACCAACGCTGTATATATACATCGGTGAAATTTTATGAATAAGGCAGAGGATTGCTTTCCTCAAACTTATTTTTGTGCTGCTCCTCCGTTACACGCAAAAATTAGTGGAACAAAGCTGCTTCTCGAGTTTTAACGATTGTGCCGCTAGAATCGTTACAGAGCAGTTCACAAGAACAAGGAAGGGTGTTGGACGACGTGTCCAGCCTTCCGGGAAGAAAAAAGAGCGTTGTTTCTCCGGATTCCAGAATCCGGAAGGGTCTCGGGAAAGAACTGCAACTCCTGATTTTAACAACTTTTAGCTTCTCGGAATGTCTTGAGTTGAATTTAATCAATACCAAAATCATTTTTAGATCATGAGAAGCTAGGAGTTGGGTGGAAGGGTTGATCCATCTTCGATGGAGATGATGATTTTTATCTACTGAACAAATACAATAATGATATAGTATAAGTAGTAGCCCTGTTTTTAGGAGTGACCTCGTGGTCTGGGGATACTGAGACCCAGCCATGAGCTCACTATTTTGCTTATAATTGAATTAATTAGTGTGTTCTGATCGAAGCCGGAAAGTAACGATTTTGGTCGACCCGATATTTGAAAGAGCACCAAAAGAACTGACTTTGGCAGAGACGATGAAAAGGATGTAGAGCTGTGTTTATACGCTAGCCAGTCGTTTTAGAACCTAGCATTATTTTCCGTCGATATGCACTTCGGGGCGAATGTTAGATAGATGTTTTATAGGGAATGGTACATAGGGCGGAAGGGTAGTTCGGAACGCTGAAGCCTACCGGATTCCCGTGAATAGTTTATTTAACCTAGTTAAGACCGAAAATTCACGAACCAGGAAGGGTGGGGGGATTGGCCTTCTCGTCGTTCCCTGAGAAATCTGTGACCAAAAACACTTAAAGATATAGAGAAAACCAACAAAAAGTAGTATAGTACCTGAAAAAAAAAACAAATAAATAGCAGAAAAAACCAAAAACATTTAAAAAATGTAAAATCAGTAGAAGTCATCCCCCAAGACAAGAAGTGATCCGACCCTCCCGTTTGTTGTTGTTAGATATATTGCTGTTACAGGCATTTTTATCAGTCAGAATCTTTACGATCAAATTTGTGGCCCGTTTGTGGTACTTGTACTGTAGGGTTATTTGAGTATTTAAGCACGTTAATGCTAATTTGCGCTCAATCTGGAAGGGTCTTGGGATTAGAGAAGAAGACCGATCCGAGAAGACTGATTAGAGAAGAAGACTGATCCTTGGGATTAGAGAAGAAGACTGATCCTGAATCGTCTGTTGGGTATCGTTAACAAGTTTTGTATCCCTTTAGGTACAAAAAAAAGGATATTAATCTGTGGGAGGCTGGACAGTTTGAAACTTTGAAAGTATGACTACTGGTCTTTTACCAGGATTGACCTTCATACATCAAAAAGCCTTTCACACAATTTCAAACAAAAAAATGTTTATCAAATAATTCCATAAATCATGCTTTTCATACAATTTCACAAGTGAAACCAATAAAAAAAAGCAAGTCAAAAAATGAACTAGAAAGCATGACTTGTCTTCTACCTCGGGTTTACCTCCACACACCAAAGTGCTTCAAACACAATTCCAAACACCAATAAAGTTTATCATACAAGATTGTCTCTGGAATCCAAGAACATACAGCCATAAAGTTGTGCGCCTTTTCAATGCACAGTTTGACCTGGTAATGGTTTCGCATATTTTTAAGAGCTACCTAAGATGCTCCCAATTTCTTTACCGTATTGCAATCAGGAATGTAAGATGCCAGCCGATTCCGGATTTTCTGATCATTTTTAAACGGATTGCCATTAGTCGTGCTTTGTGTAGGAAATTGTTGTTTATTTATTTATTTTTTCAGTCTGATTGACATCCCTTAATTCTAATGAACCCACGATGTAGTATTTTTTCCGAATTTTTTGAGTTTAATTGCAGTGTTTTTCAAAAAAAAATCAAAAGACCTTTTCTTTGTCTTTAGTTCACGCGTGAACTGCAACTAAAGAGGGATAATTATCTTTGATAAAGTTATGATGTATCATTACTTCAAAGAAAAGCTCCTTGTTGATTATCCAGAGCTTAATCCCCTTTCTGAAGTATCTGTAATGGTTAGTTTTTGTTGATTGTATCGATTGTACTTTATATTTTTGTTCGTTTGTAGTTATGTTTAATTTGTTTTAGAACCGCATCCTGATTGTCGTGGCTCTCTTTGCTCTCACTTTTGGAGCCTTTGTTCATGCCCGTGCGAACGACGCGAGGATAATGATGGAAAGGGAAAATGGTGGAGTAGACGCTCAAATAGATGAACTCGACGACGAAAGAATAGGAGTATTCAAAGCTATCAGCAAAATCTTGAACATGTTCGGACGAAAATAATTTAAAAACTGTCTGAACGATGAACTGTAACGAAGCTCAAAATGGAAAAAACCAAAAAACAAAGACTTTCGATTTAATAAGTTTCTGCTAAGCTGCTCTTTTCTTTATGGCCCGAAGCTGAAGTCGCAAAAGTGTACTAACTCTTGAATTTGAATTGGTTTTTTAACTCCTCAGACCGTCCTACTTGCCTTTGTCAACCTTGGGCTGAAACAATTTCTCTTAAAGAGCACCAAACTTTAAAATTACACGAAGTTAGCAAAGAAATTTACTATTCATTTTCTTCGAAAGTAAAGATCAACACCTTAAGGATGTGTGTAAGCATAACGTGATATGGATTATTATTTTAACTCAATTTCAAAAGCAAATGAGGGCAAGCATAATCGAGTTTTGTTTATTGAATTCGTTTTATCGTAAGCTTGAAGTGTTAGAACCGATAATTTGCACTGATGTTATTTAACGTTTAAGTTAAAAATGATCAAAATTATTTCATTGCTACAAAATATTGCTGCAAAGTTTGGCAAGGAGGTTAATACTAAAGTTTCATGTTCCCGGGTTCACCTCCACACGAGGAAAACACTAGTCAAAAAATTACAAATAAAACCAATGAAAATCACTAGTCATACAATTTCAAACTATGAAAAGATGACTACTGATTTTTTACCCCGAACACCAAAAAGCTTTGCACACAATTCCAAACACAAAAATGTTTATGATACAATTCCATATATTATACCATTCATACAATACCATTCATAAACTTTCGAAATGAAACCAATGAAAGAACCGCTAGTCATACAATTTTGAAGTATTATACTGAGCTGATTTAAATTAAACGGACAAGACTCCTTAAACTTGAAATTTAAAACGCGTTTTTCTCAAATTGGGTTTAGTTTAGATGATAACTTAAGAAGACAAAACTTGTTAAAATTATAGTAGAATTAATATGTTGTAATTTGTTTTGCAAAATTCGGGCCCAAAATTTTACCCAAAAATTGGGTCATTTTGGCTTTTCATAGTTAATCAAAAATTCCGCCAAAAATACCCAGTCAAACACATAAATATATCAAAGAGAGCGCCTTACGTAGTCCAACAAATTTTAAGAAGGGTATATTCTAAAAAAACTGCAAACCGTTTTAAAATTGTTTTTGAATCAAAAGTGGGTATTTTATATAGTAAAAACTACCTTTTGAGAATATACCCTTGTTAAAATTTGTTGGGCTACGTACGGGGCTCACTTTGATATAATTATGTCTGTGATCGAATTGTTGTTTTTGGTGTAATTTTTGATTAACTAAGAAAAGCAAAAATGACCCATTTTAGGGGTACAATTTTGGGCCCGAATTTTGCAAAACAAATTATACCATATTAATTCTGCTATAATTTTTGGCAAGTTTTGTCTCATAAATTTTCACCTAAACTCAACACAATTTGAGAAAAACGCGTTTTAAATTTCAAGTTTAACCCGTTTTGTCCGGTTAATTTAATTCAGCACTGTAGTATGATTAGTCTTCTAGGCCAGGTTGACCTTCATACACCAAAAAACTCGGCATAGAAATCCATACAACAAGAATGTTTATAATACATTCCCTTTATCATTTTGCTCATAAGATTTCACAAATGAAACCAATGAAAGATAAATTTAGTCAAACAATGAACTAGTAAAGCATGACTAGTCTTCTACCCCGGTTGTTGAATTGAATTCACCAAAAAGGCTTCGAATACAATTCCAAACGACTAATAAAGTATATCATACAGTTCCATATACCATGATAGTCATACAATTTCACAAATGAAGACTATGAACAAACGCTAGTCATACAGCTCAAAACTGTATACGTTTCCAAAACACAAAACATTTTATAGTCATACAATTCCAAACAACAAAACATTTTATCATACAATTTCTTTCATCATGATAGTCATGCAATTTCACAAATGGAGCCAATGGACAACTGCAAGTCATACACCATACACCAAAAAGCTCTGCACACAACTTCAAACAACAAATTGTTTATCATACAATTCTATATTTCTTGCTATTCATACATTTTGACAGATGAAACTTTTGAAAAAACCGCTAGTCATACAAATTTGAACTGCTATAGTACGATTAGTCCTCTACGCCACGTTGACCTCCATACATCAAACGCTTAGCATAGAAATCCATACAACAAAAATGTTTACAATACATTTCCACACATCATGCTATTCATACATTTTCACAATTGAAACCAATGAAAGATAAAGCTAGTCAGATAATGAAGTAATAAAGCATGACTAGTCTTCTACCCCAGGTTGACCTCCATACACCAAAAATGCTTCGAATACAGTTCCAAATAACAGTAAAGTTTATCATACAGTCCCATAAGTCTTGATAGTCATACAATTTCACATGTGAAGCCAATGATCAAACGCTAGTCATAGAGTTCAAACTGTGAAAGTATGGCTAGTGGTCTTCTACCCCGGGTTGATCTCCAGACACCGAAAAGCTTTACACACTTCTAAACAAAATTTGTTTAGCATACAATTCCATACATCATGATATTCCTGCAATTTCACTAAGGAAACAATTGAATAACTGGTAGCCATACAATTTCAAACTATGAAAGTATTACTAGTGTTTTTCTACACCGGATTGACCTCCATACACCACGAAGCGTACCCTTCCATACAACTTGATGGTTATACAATTTAACAAATGAAGCCAAAGCGCAAATGCTAGTCATACAATTTCGAACTATGAAAGTCTGACTTGTGGTCTTCTACCCCGGGTTGACCTACATAAACCAAAAAAGGCTAAGCGCATAATTCCAAACAAAAAAATTGTTTATCATACAATTCAATACATCATGCAAGTCATACAATTTCACAAATGAACCAGTGAAAAAAGGCTGGTCTTAGAATTTCAAACTATGAAAGTATTACGTCCATACGTCAAAAATCATTAGCATACAGTTAAAACATACAATCCATTCAAGAAAAATATTTGTCATACAGCTCCAATCATCATGCTAGTTTTACAATTCCTTGAATTAGGCTGATGAAAAAACGCTAATCATATAATTTTGAACCATGAAAGTATTTGCTAACAAAAAAATCGTTTATCATACAATTCAATACATCATGCTAGTCATACAATTTCACGAATGAACCAGTGAAGAGATACTAGTCTTGAAATTTCGAACTATGAAAGTTTTACGTCCATACGCCAAAAATATTAAGCATACAATTTCATTCAAGAAAAATGTTTGTCATACAGTTTCAATCATCATGCTAGTTTCACAATTCCTTGATTTAAGCTAATGAAAAAACGCTAATCATTTAATTTCGAACCAGGAAAAAATGACTAGGGGTCTTCTACTTCGGGTTCACTTCCACACACCAAAATTGCATCGAAAACCATTCCAAAAAACAATAAAGTTTATCATACAATTCCATATATCAAGATATTCATACAGTTTGACAAATGAAGCCAATGAACAACTGCTAATCATACCGTTTGGAACTATGAAAGCATGAATAGTGGTATTCTACCCCGGGTTGACAACCATACAAAAAATTACTTAGGCTCTTTTGTAGTTCCTTCTTTCAAAATACCAAGTCTTATGTTTGTTTTACATGTTTTTACGGTTAAATTCGTGATGTTACGCTTTAAAGTATGAAGAACAATTCTGTTGACAGTTGTCAATTTGTTCACCGCCCCAAATTTCATTGCATTATGACAATGTTAAATAAGCTTTTCAAATTTGAAATCGAAAAGGGGGAACCGTAAACGAGCCAATGCTTAGCACACAATTCCAAGTTATACAAATCCTTGAAAGAAATAATGAAAAAAAAATTATTCATACAGTTTTGAACTATGAAAGTATGGCTAGTGGTCTTCTTCAGCAAGTTGAACTCCATACACCAAAAGTCTTAGCACACAATTTCATCACCAAAAACGTTTATCGTACAATTCAATCAAAACATCTTGCTATTCAGACAAATTCACGGCTCTTTTCTAGTTCCCTCCTTGGATTTTTCGGAAGTTTATTATACGAGAACGACTTTACATGTCAAACTGCATTAAAACGCGTAAGCGTGTGCAGGTGAACAAATGTTCAAAAAAATTCTAAATGCAAAACGCAGTGTGAACAATTTTTTAACAGCTTCATTTCGAGATTTTATGAGGGGGATGGGAAACTGGAAAAGAGCCAATTTTACAAACGAAGCCATAAAAAAAATGCTAGTTATAGAATTTCGATCTATGAAAGTTTGACGTCCACCCACCAAAAACGCTTAGCACAGGTTTCCATACAAATGAAGCCAATGAAGAAATGCTAGTCACACATTTTTCAACTTTGAAAGTATTACGTCCATAAACGAAAATTGCTTAGCATACAAGTCATACAAGAAACAAAAAGTATAAAACACTTCCAATTATCAAGCTAGTTTTAGAATTCCTGGATTGAAGGTAATGAAAAAAGTCTAGTCGTACCATTTGGAGCTATGAAAATAAGACTACTACTCTTCTAATCCCGAGCTCACCTTCGCACACCAAAAATGCCTCGAATAGAACTTCAAAAAACACTAAAATTTATCATACAATTCCATACATCATGATAATCAGACATTTTAACAAATGAAGCCAATGAACAAATGCTAGTCATACCGTTCGGAACTTTGAAAGTATGACTAGTGGTGTTCTACCCCGGGTTGACCTCCATACACAAAAATGCTTAGGCTCTTTTCCAGTTCCACCCTTTCAAAACACCGAGTTTTATGTTTGTTCAAAAATTTAGCCAAAGAACAAATGTTAGCCATACAATTTTGAACTGCGAAAGTATTACTTATGTTCTTCTTCCTGCGTTGACCTCTATGCACTAAAAACGCTTAGCATACAATTCCATACAAAAAAATGTTAATCATACAGTTCCATACATCATGATCGTCATACCATTTTACCAAAGCAGCCAATGAGCAAATGCCAGTCATACAATTTCGAACTATGAGAGTCTGACTAGTGATCTTTTACCCCGGGTTGACCTACATAAACCAAAAAGGCTTAGCATACAATTCCAAACAAAAAAAGTTTATCATACAATTCAATACACAATTTCACAAATGAAGCTATTGAAGAAATGCTAATCAAACAATTTGGAACTATGAAAGTATTATGTCCATACAACAAAACTGCTTAGCATGTATTTCAATACAAGAAAAAACTTTCATATAGTTCCATACGTTTTCATATGTTTCATACTGTTCCACAATTCTTCAAATAAAGACAATGATCAAACGCTGCTCAAACTATTTTGGACTATTAAAGCATGACTAGTCTTCGTCCCCGGGTTGGCTTCCATTCGACATAAATGCATCGAATACAATTTTGAACAACAAATGCTAGTTGTATAATTTCGAACTATGAAAGTATTTCTAGTGTTCTTCTACATCATGCTGACGTCCATACACCAAAAATACTTAGCCTACAATTACATTTGACAAAATCGATTATCATTCAAATCATACATCATGCTAGTCATACAATTTCACAAATAAAGCCAATGAAAAACACTAGTCATACAATTTCGAACTATAAAAGTATGACGCCCATACACCAAAAATGCTTAGCACACATTTCCATACAAATGAAGCAATTGAAGAAATGCTAGTCATACCTTTTTGAACTTTGAAAGTATTACGTCCATAAACAAAAAAAGCTTAGCATACAAGTCATACAAGAAACAAAAAGCATAATACAGTTCAATTATCAAGCTAGTTTTAGAAATCCTGGATTGAAGGTAATGAAAAAAGTCTAGTCGTACTATTTGGAGCTATGAAAATAAGACTACTACTCTTCTAATCCCGAGCTCACCTTCGCACACCAAAAATGCCTCGAATAGAACTTCAAAAAACACTAAAATTTATCATACAATTCCATAATCAAACATTTTGATAAATAAAGCCAATGAACAAACGCTATTCATACCGTTCGGAACTTTGAAAGTATGACAAGTGGTCTTCTACCCCGGGTTGACCTCCATACACAAAAATGCTTAGGTTCTTCTCCAGTTTTCCCCTTTCAAAATACCGAGAATTATGTTTGCTCACAATTTTAGCCAAAGAAAAATGCTAGCTATACAATTTCGAACTGTGAAAATATTAATTGTGTTCTTCTACCTGCGTTGACCTCCATGCACAAAAATGCTTAGCATACAATTCCATACAAAAAAACCTGTTTATCACACAATTCCATGCATCATGATAGTCATACATTTTCCAAAAGAAGCAATTGAAAAAAAGCTAGTCAAAGTTTTTGGAACTATGAAAGTATTACGTCCATACAACAAAACTGCTAAGCATGTATTTTAATACAAGAAAAAACTTTCATACAGTTCCATATAATTTCATTCATTTCATACTGTTCCACACTTCTTCAAATAAAGCCAATGATCAAACGCTACTCAAACAGTGTTGGACTATTAAAGCATGACTAGTCTTCGTCCCCGGGTTGACCTCCATTCAACATAAATGCATCGAATACAATTCCAAACAAAAAATGTTAGTCATACAATTTCGAACTATGAAAGTATTTCTAGTGTTTTTCTACCCGCGTTGACCTCCTTGCGCCAAAAAGGCTTAGCATACAATTTCAAACAAAAAAAAGTTTATCATACAATTCAATACATCCTGATAGTCATACAATTTCACAAATGGAGCAATTGAAGAAAAGCTAGTCAAACAATTTGGAACTATCAAAGTATTACGTCCATACAACAAAACTGCTTAGCATGTATATCAATACAAGAAAAAACTTTCATACAGTTCCATACATTTTCATATATTTCATACTGTTCCACAATTCTTCAAATAAAGCCAATGATCAAACGCTACTCAAACAATTTTAAACTATTAAAGCATGACTAGTCTTTGTCCCCGGGTTGGCTTTCATTCAACATAAATGCATCGAAAACAATTCAGAACAACAAATGCTAGTCATACAATTTCGAAGTATGAAAGTATTTCTAGTGTTCTTCTACATCATGCTGACGTCCATACACCAAAAATATTTAGCCTACAATTACATTCGACAAAATCGATTATCATACAAATCCATACATCATGCTAGTCATAAAATTTCACAAATGAAGCCAATGAAAAACACTAGTGATACAATTTCGAACTATAAAAGTATGACGCCCATACACCAAAAATGCTTAGCACACATTTCCATACAAATGAAGCCAATGAAGAAATGCTAGTCATACCTTTTTGAACTTTGAAAGTATTACGTCTATAAACGAAAAAAGCTTAGCATACAAGTCATACAAGAAACAAAAAGTATAATATAGTTCCAATTACTGAACTAGTTTTAGAATTCTTTGATTGAAGTTAATGAAAAAAGGCTAGTCATACCAATTCGAACTATGAAAATAAGACTACTGCTCTTCTAATCCCGAGTTCACCATCGAACGCCAAAAATGCCTCAAATAGAATTTCATACAACATCAAAGTTTATCATACAATTCCATACATCATGATGATCAAACACTTTGACAAATGAAGCCAATGAACAAATGCTAGTCATACCATTCGGAACTTTGAAAGTATGATTAGTGGTCTTCTACCCCGGGTTGACCTCCATACACAAAAATGCTTAGGTTCTTCTCCAGTCCCCCCCTTTCATAATACCGAGTTTTATGTTTGCTAACAATTTTAGCTAAAGAAAAAATGCTAGCTATACAATTTCGAACTGTGAAAGTATCAATTGTGTTCTTCTACCTGCGTTGCACCAAAAATGCTTAGCATACAATTCCATACAAAAAAATTGTTTATCACACAATTCCATGCATCGTGATAGTCATACAATTTCCCAAAGAAGCAATTGAACAACTATCCTAACACTGCTTAGCATACCAGTTCATACATAGAAACTGTTTATCATACAAGTGCATCCGTCATGCTAGTCACCAAATTCCACGTATGAAGCCAAGAAAAAAGCTCTAGTCAAACAATTTTGAACTATGGAAGTATGGCAAGTGAACTACTACCCCTTTTTGACCTCCATATCCCAAAACTGCTCAACATACCATTACATCTATCGAAAATATCAGTTATACAATAAAATATATAATGCTAGTCATACAATTTTACAATTAAAGCCAAAGAAAAAAAAAACAGTTGTCATTTATATTCGATCTTTTAAAGTTTGACTAGTGTTCTTCTACACTGGTTCACCTCCATACACCAAAAATGCTTGGCATACAATTCCATGCATCGAAAATGTCAATAATACAATTCCATATGTCATGCTAGTCTTACAATTTCATAAATATAGCCAAGGAAAAAAACAGTTGTCATTTAATTTCGATCTTTTAAAATATGACTAGTGTTCTTCTACACCGGTTGACCTCTTTACACCAAAAATGCTGCTAGTCAAATAACTTAGAAACACCGGTTGACCTCTTTACACCAAAAATGCTGCTAGTCAAATAACTTAGAATAGTGTTCTTCTACACTGTTTTGACCTCCATACGCCAGAAATGCTTAGCACACAATTTCATACACCGAAAACGGTTATCATACAATTCCATACATCATGCTAGCCATACAATTTCAAAAACAAGCCAATAAAAAAATCTCTAGTCAACAATTCCATACCGGAAAAGCATTAATAGTGTTCTTCTACCCCTTTTTCTCCTCCATATCCCAAATCTGCTTAGCATAATCAATTCCATACAACTAAGAGACTTATCTTACATTTACATGCATCATGCCATTCATACAATTTCACGAAAGGGGCCAGTAAAAAAACGCTTGTGATAAAGTTTCGACTTTTTAAAGTATGACTAGTTTTTCTTCTATACCGTTGATCTCCATGCACCAAAAAGGCTTAGTACACAATTCCATACACGAAAAATGCTTATCATACAATTCCATACATTAGGCTAGTCATACAAACTCGCAAACAAAGCAACGAAAAAAAAAACACTTGTCATACAGTTTCGAAATCAGCAAAAATGACTAGTGTTCTTCTACACCGGGTTGACCTACATTCACCAAAAACCCTAGGAGACAATTCCAAACGACTCAAGTTTTCAACACTTAGTTCCATGCATCAAGCTAGTCATACAGTTTCACAATAAAGCCAATGAAAAAGAAGGTTTTCATACAAGGTCGAGCTATGAAAAGATGACTTCTACGCAGCTTTGACCTCCATATCGAAAAACTGCATAGCATACAAACCCATATAACTGAAATCTTCATCTTACAATTCCATGCATCATGCTATTCGTACATTTTCACCATCGGTGCTAAGGAAAAGAACGCTGAATATATCAATTCGAACTATTAAAGTATGACTAGTGTTCTTCTACACCGGTTGACCTCTTTACACCGAAAATGCTGCTCGTCAAATAACTTCGAACTAGAAAAATTTGAATAGTGTTCTTCTACACCGTTTTGACTTCCATACGCCAGAAATGCTTAGCACATAATTTCATACACCAAAAACGGTTATCATACAATTCCATACATTAGGCTAGTCATACAATTTCAAAAACAAGCCAATAAAAAAATCTCTAGTCAAACAACTCCATACTGGAATAGCATTAATTGTGTTCTTCTACCCCTTTTTCTCCTCCATATCCCAAATCTGCTTAGCATAATCAATTCCATACAACTAAGAGACTTATCTTACATTTACATGCATCATGCTATTCATACAATTTCACGAAAGGGGCCAGTAAAAAAACGCTTGTGATAAAGTTTCGATTTTTTAAAGTATGACTAGTTTTTCTTCTATACCGTTGATCTCCATGCACCAAAAAGGCTTAGTACACAATTCCAGACACAAAAATTGCTTATCATACAATTCCATACATCAGGCTAGTCATACAAACTCACAAACAAATCAACGAAAAAAACACTTGTCACACAGTTTCGAAATCAGCAAAAATGACTAGTTTTCTTCTACACCGGGCTGACCTGCATTCACCAAAAACCCTAGGAGACAATTCCATACGACTCAAGTTTTTAACACTTAGTTCCATGCATCAAGCTAGTCATACAGTTTCACAATAAAGCCAATGAAAAAAAAAGGTTTTCATACAAGGTCGAGCTATGAAAAGATGACTTCTACACCGGGTTGACCTCCATACACCAAAAAAAATTAGCATACAATTCAATACAACTCAAATTTTTATCAAGCAATTCCATGCATCATACTATTCATTCAGTTTTCCAAATGAAGCAAATGAAAAAAAGGCTTGTATACAATTTCGAACTATGAAAGTATGGCTAGTGTTCTTCTACACTGGGCTGACCTCCATACACCAAAAAGGCTTAGTACACAATTCCAGACACAAAAATTGCTTATCATACAATTCCATACATCAGGCTAGTCATACAAACTCACAAACAAATCAACGAAAAAAACACTTGTCACACAGTTTCGAAATCAGCAAAAATGACTAGTTTTCTTCTACACCGGGCTGACCTGCATTCACCAAAAACCCTAGGAGACAATTCCAGACGACTCAAGTTTTCAACACTTAGTTCCATGCATCAAGCTAGTCATACAGTTTCACAATAAAGCCAATGAAAAAGAAGGTTTTCATACAAGGTCGAGCTATGAAAAGATGACTTCTACGCAGCTTTGACCTCCATATCGAAAAACTGCATAGCATACAAACCCATATAACTGAAATCTTCATCTTACAATTCCATGCATCATGCTATTCGTACATTTTCACCATCGGTGCTAAGGAAAAGAACGCTGAATATATCAATTCGAACTATTAAAGTATGACTAGTGTTCTTCTACACCGGTTGACCTCTTTACACCGAAAATGCTGCTCGTCAAATAACTTCGAACTAGAAAAGTTTGAATAGTGTTCTTCTACACCGTTTTGACTTCCATACGCCAGAAATGCTTAGCACATAATTTCATACACCAAAAACGGTTATCATACAATTCCATACATTAGGCTAGTCATACAATTTCAAAAACAAGCCAATAAAAAAATCTCTAGTCAAACAACTCCATACTGGAATAGCATTAATTGTGTTCTTCTACCCCTTTTTCTCCTCCATATCCCAAATCTGCTTAGCATAATCAATTCCATACAACTAAGAGACTTATCTTACATTTACATGCATCATGCTATTCATACAATTTCACGAAAGGGGCCAGTAAAAAAACGCTTGTGATAAAGTTTCGATTTTTTAAAGTATGACTAGTTTTTCTTCTATACCGTTGATCTCCATGCACCAAAAAGGCTTAGTACACAATTCCAGACACAAAAATTGCTTATCATACAATTCCATACATCAGGCTAGTCATACAAACTCACAAACAAATCAACGAAAAAAACACTTGTCACACAGTTTCGAAATCAGCAAAAATGACTAGTTTTCTTCTACACCGGGCTGACCTGCATTCACCAAAAACCCTAGGAGACAATTCCATACGACTCAAGTTTTTAACACTTAGTTCCATGCATCAAGCTAGTCATACAGTTTCACAATAAAGCCAATGAAAAAAAAAGGTTTTCATACAAGGTCGAGCTATGAAAAGATGACTTCTACACCGGGTTGACCTCCATACACCAAAAAAAATTAGCATACAATTCAATACAACTCAAATTTTTATCAAGCAATTCCATGCATCATACTATTCATTCAGTTTTCCAAATGAAGCAAATGAAAAAAAGGCTTGTATACAATTTCGAACTATGAAAGTATGGCTAGTGTTCTTCTACACTGGGCTGACCTCCATACACCAAAAAGGCTTAGTACACAATTCCAGACACAAAAATTGCTTATCATACAATTCCATACATCAGGCTAGTCATACAAACTCACAAACAAATCAACGAAAAAAACACTTGTCACACAGTTTCGAAATCAGCAAAAATGACTAGTTTTCTTCTACACCGGGCTGACCTGCATTCACCAAAAACCCTAGGAGACAATTCCAAACGACTCAAGTTTTCAACACTTAGTTCCATGCATCAAGCTAGTCATACAGTTTCACAATAAAGCCAATGAAAAAGAAGGTTTTCATACAAGGTCGAGCTATGAAAAGATGACTTCTACGCAGCTTTGACCTCCATATCGAAAAACTGCATAGCATACAAACCCATATAACTGAAATCTTCATCTTACAATTCCATGCATCATGCTATTCGTACATTTTCACCATCGGTGCTAAGGAAAAGAACGCTGAATATATCAATTCGAACTATTAAAGTATGACTAGTGTTCTTCTACACCGGTTGACCTCTTTACACCGAAAATGCTGCTCGTCAAATAACTTCGAACTAGAAAAGTTTGAATAGTGTTCTTCTACACCGTTTTGACTTCCATACGCCAGAAATGCTTAGCACATAATTTCATACACCAAAAACGGTTATCATACAATTCCATACATTAGGCTAGTCATACAATTTCAAAAACAAGCCAATAAAAAAATCTCTAGTCAAACAACTCCATACTGGAATAGCATTAATTGTGTTCTTCTACCCCTTTTTCTCCTCCATATCCCAAATCTGCTTAGCATAATCAATTCCATACAACTAAGAGACTTATCTTACATTTACATGCATCATGCTATTCATACAATTTCACGAAAGGGGCCAGTAAAAAAACGCTTGTGATAAAGTTTCGATTTTTTAAAGTATGACTAGTTTTTCTTCTATACCGTTGATCTCCATGCACCAAAAAGGCTTAGTACACAATTCCAGACACAAAAATTGCTTATCATACAATTCCATACATCAGGCTAGTCATACAAACTCACAAACAAATCAACGAAAAAAACACTTGTCACACAGTTTCGAAATCAGCAAAAATGACTAGTTTTCTTCTACACCGGGCTGACCTGCATTCACCAAAAACCCTAGGAGACAATTCCATACGACTCAAGTTTTTAACACTTAGTTCCATGCATCAAGCTAGTCATACAGTTTCACAATAAAGCCAATGAAAAAAAAAGGTTTTCATACAAGGTCGAGCTATGAAAAGATGACTTCTACACCGGGTTGACCTCCATACACCAAAAAAAATTAGCATACAATTCAATACAACTCAAATTTTTATCAAGCAATTCCATGCATCATACTATTCATTCAGTTTTCCAAATGAAGCAAATGAAAAAAAGGCTTGTATACAATTTCGAACTATGAAAGTATGGCTAGTGTTCTTCTACACTGGGCTGACCTCCATACACCAAAAACACTTAGCTGACAATTCCACAAGACTCATTTTTTATCACATAATTACATGCCTCATGCTCGTCATACAGTTTCACAAATAAAACCAATGAAAAAAAAAGGTTTTCATACAAGGTCGAGCTATGAAAAGATGACTTCTACACCGGGTTGACCTCCATACACCAAAAAAAATTAGCATACAATTCAATACAACTCAAATTTTTCTCAAGCAACTCCATGCATCATACTATTCATTCAGTGTTCCAAATGAAGCAAATGAAAAAAAGGCTGGTATACAATTTCGAAATATGAAAGTATGGCTAGTGTTCTTCTACACTGGGCTGACCTCCATACACCAAAAACACTTAGCTGACAATTCCACAAGACTCATTTTTTTATCACATAATTACATGCCTCATGCTCGTCATACAGTTTCACAAATAAAGCCAATGAAAAAAAAGGTGTTCATACAAGGTCGAGTTATGAAAAGATGACTTCTACACCGGGTTGACCTCCATACACCAAAAAAATTAGCATACAATTCAATACAACTCAAATTTTTATCAAGCAATTCCATGCATCATACTATTCATTCAGTTTTCCAAATGAAGCAAATGAAAAAAGGCTTGTATACAATTTCGAACTATGAAAGTATGGCTAGTGTTCTTCTACACTGGGCTGACCTCCATACACCAAAAACACTTAGCTGACAATTCCACAAGACTCATTTTTTTATCACATAATTACATGCCTCATGCTCGTCATACATTTCCACAAATAAAGCCAATGAAAAAAATGGTTTTCATATAAGATCGAGCTATGAAAAGATGACTTCTTCACCGGGTGGACCTCCATACACCAAAAAAACTTAGCATACAATTCTATACAACTCAAATATTTGTCAAGCAATTCCATGCAACATACTATTCATTCAATTTCCCAAATGAAGCAAATGAAAAAACGCTTGTCATACAATTTCGAACTATGAAAGTATGACTAGTGTTCTTCTACACCGGGCTCACCTCCATACACCAAAACACTTAAGAAACAATTCCATACGACTCACATTTTTATCGCACACTTAAATGCATCATGCTTGTCTTACAATTTCACATATGAAGCTAATGAAAAAATGTTTGTCCAACAATTTCGAACTATGAAAGTTGGAGCTTCTTTTTCTACAGAAGGCTGACCTTCATACACCAAAAGACTTGAGAGACAATTCCATACGACTCACATTTTTATCGCACACTTAAATGCATCATGCTTGTTTTACAATTTCACAAATGAAGCTAATGAAAAAATGTTTGTCCAACAATTTCGAACTATGAAAGTTTGACCTTCTTTATCTTCACAAGGTTGACCTTCATACACCAAAACCACCTAGCGGACAATTCCATACAACTCAAAAATGTATCACACATTTCCATGCATTGTACTATTCATAAATATTTGCAAATAGAACCAATGAAAAAAACGCTAGCCAAACAATTTCAAACTATAAAAGTTTGACTAGTGTTTTTTAACCCTGTTTATTCTCCTGCTTTATTTCAAAACTGCTTTTTATACATTTTCATACATCATGCTAATCACCAAATTTTACAACTGAAGCCAATGAAAAAAAGCTAGTCACACAATTTCGAATTAAGAAAGTATGACATATGCTCTTGTACCCCGGGATGACCTCCATACACCAAAAACTCTCAGCAGACAATTACATACAACTCAAACATTTATCACACAAAACCATGCATCATGCTGTTCTTACAATTTCATAAACAAAACCAATAAAAAACGTTTGTCATACAATTTCGAACAAGGAAACTATAACTAGTGTTCTTCTACACCAACAATGTTCATCATACATTTACATGCATCATGACAGTCATACGATTTCACAAATGCAGCCAAGAAGAAAACGCTAGTCATACAATTTCGAAACGTGGAGGTATGACTAGTGTTCTTCTAACCCGGGTTGACCTCCACACACCAAAAATGCTTAGCATGAAATTCAATCAACAAAAAAATTTATTGTACAGTTCCATACATCATGATAGTGAAACAATTTTACAAATGAACTCAATGAAAAAAAACGCTAGTCATACAGATTCGAATTACAGTGTCTTTTCATACCCCGGGTTGACCTCCATTCACCATAAATGCTTGGCATGAAATCCAAACAACAAAAATGTTTATCATACAAATCCATAAATCATGCTAGTCATTTAAATTTCCAAATGAAGCCAATGAAAAAAAATGGCAGTCATACAATTTCCAAATATGAAAGAATGACCACCATACTCCAAAAATGCTTAGCAGACAATTTCATGCACCAAAATGGCTTAACATACAGTTTCATACACCAAATATTTTCCGCGTCGGAATGATCTCCATACACCAAAAAGGCTTCCAATTCAGTTCAAACAACAATAAAGCCTAGCATATAATATCATAAACCAACAATGCTTACCATACTCTTACATGCATTGTGACATTCATACAATTTCACAAATGAAGCCAAGGACAAATTGCTAATCATACAATTTCGAAATGTGAAGGTATTACTAGTTTTATTCTAACCCGGGATGACCTCCACACACTGAAAACGCTTAGCAGACAATTCCATACAACTCGAATATTAATAACACAATTCCATCCATCATACTATTCATACAGTTTCACAAACAAAGCCAATGAAATAAAAACTATGAAAAAATGACTAGTGTTCTTGTATCCAGGTTGACTCTATACACCAAACTCGCTTACCATACATTTCGATACACCGGAAACAAGCGTCATACAATTCCATAAATCCAGCCAGTCATACAGTTTTTCAAACGGAGGCAATAAGAAACCGTTAGCCATGAAACTTCGAACTATGAAAAAATGGTTGTCTATATATAATTTATATGTATATTAAATATATATTTAGTTAAATGTATAATTTGATTTTTCCCAAAAAATATCGAATTATAAGCCTGAAAAAAAAACTTTCAAATACTTTTTTTTGCACGCGGAATTTATTTTTTAAGAATAACGTAGTCCTGGATACACAAATGCCAGATTTTTTTTTGTTGATTATTCACATATTCCTAAAACGTTTTTTTTTATTTTCAATGTCAAGTTCATGTATTCCTTGATCAATGCCCTATTAATTTAAACTTCAAATTTAAAAAACCATAATTGAAACGTTTTACCGACATTTAAAAGTTTGTAACTTTTGTGTACAAAAACGGTTGAAAAACTTTCAGTGACTCTAGCTTTGAGCAAACCAAGGTATTTCTCACTTATGTTAATTTACGAACACCACCCAAAAATATTCAAAACTAAAATTAAAAAGAAAAACTTTCGATGTATAGAAAAATGCTTTGAATAAAAGTTTCTTATACAGAAAATTTTTTATCATAAAGATTCAATACAATTTCCTGTACCTAGGAATTCAATGGAATTACATAATTAGAAGTTTTTCATATAATCATTTTGTACGATATGAAGCTTTGGCTAACTTGGGACATCAGCAAGAAGTTTTTGTAACTAAATCTGAGGTTTTTCAAAATTGATAACCCAACTGTTTTGGTAACAAACTTGATTTCGGAGACAAAAACCAACAATAAAAAAATATATGATTTTTTTGAGAAAAAGTAAGTGTTAGTCATACAGTTTCATGCTTTGAAACTTTTATGAATAGCTGTTTTTTTTAGCAATAAGGCGAACCTTTAATTATATGCATTTTTTAAGAGCTTGCAAGTTAGAGAAAAAAAATTTTTGAAAAAATTGACTTTTTTGTCTTCAAATTGACCAGGCATATTCGTTCCTCACAAAAAGAAAAGAAATCAGATTATGCGTTTTGTGTGTCACAGAACTTTTTATATATTTTTGTAAAGAATGATAGAACTAAAGTCTGCCACAAAACAATCCGCATTCTACAAACTTTTTTTTTAGAAAAAAATTATTTATCCGTATGCAAGAAACTACATTTTGTTGTTACATTTATATATGAATTTAAAACAGAATGGCGAATCTGTAAAAACAGTTTATCTGTGGGATTTTTATCGCTCAGCGTATCGGTTTGCTCAACAAAATGAGCCACTTATAAAGCTTAACAGTTTTTTTTTGTATGATCACCAAAACATTGTCGCAAACCATCCATAAATGATTTTTAAATCAGCAGTTTTAAGTTTATCTAAGTTGGCATTTAGGCAACCAAAAAAATGTATTTAATTATATAATAGTGAGATGGTTATCATTTTTTAAAATATTTTGTTGGGATATGTAAGAGGCTCACTTTGATATGTATGTTTCGTAAGCAATTGAACCAATACTCTCGGAATAATTTTTGATTGACTATATTTGTGTGAAAATTTGGGCTCAAATTTTGCAAATTAAATTACTAACTTTTCTGAACTTCACAACAATTTTTTTCTTCCTCCTCGTTTTTGTCTTATGTGAACTCGATGTGAGAAAAAGCGTTCTGTATATCAATATTTTTTTTCCGTTTAGTTCGGATAAATTAAATCATCACTGCATGAGAAACGCTATGGTACTTGTCTATAGGACTAGTCGCAATACCATATAACACATAAATGCTAGTCAATGAACTTCACACTTTGAAAAAATGCTAGTCGTAGAATTATCCGGTGTTTTCTGGACGTGTGAAAAGCTAGTTTCACAATTGTAAAATTGTTTTATTAGTGTTTTGAGTTAGATGAAGTCTTTCACTTAAATGAAATCTCTTGAATGTGTCGGTTCCATAATGGGGTTCGCGTTGAGCCCCAATTACAGAGCCAACACACTCAAGAAGACGTAATAAAGCCTGGAACAAACTCGGTTGGTTGTTGATTGACCCACACCGGAGTCGAGGTGCTCGAATCATGTTTCGACTTTGAAACTAAAGCACGTGCAATTTTGTGACTGAAATTACGCGGTCGAGAAGCAATTGCAAGTCGAGCACAAAGACAAAACATACCCGATTTCTGTCGAAAGAGTCGAAACATAAGTTGAGCACAGTCGAAGCATACCCATAATTTGGGTCGAGAAGGTCGAAACTTGGGTCAAACACAGTCGAAACATATCCGATTTCGGTCGATTTGCTGACAAAACTGAAGGACAGATGCAACAGTAAGAATAATCATGTAAAAGGTGTTTTTATTGTGCAATTAGCTAGAGCAGCAAAATTGTTTGTTCTATGCAGGATAATACGAGGCCAAACTGTGCACTGGAAAGGCGCACAGTTTGTGTCTGCATTTTCTTGGATTCCAGACAAGTCTTTAGGCATGTTAATATTGAGTAGGAAAGATCAAATGAAATGAAAGAACAAAAGAAGTGGAACCAGTTCTAAACTAAAATAAATAAACCAAATGTCTTAGTGATAAAACTATCTCTTTAAAACATTACTAAGTAACCGATCATATTCCATCTCTAAATTTGACACTTATTTGCAAGTGCTGAAACTACTTGTAGTTTTAGCACCAGAAAAATTTGAATAAACCTTAGAAAACAGTTATTCTCCTTTTGGATAAATTCCAATAACTAACTCGCGAAAACCAGTACACACACGATCTTTTGAGACTAGGAGATAAAAGAGTAAGATTAAGATTGGTATTAGACTAAAAAATTGCACGAATCAATCCGGCCGAAAATAATATAGCGTGACGAACAGACGGTGTATCTTATCTGAATTTACTTTACGAGAACAGGCCGAAGGTCATAACTCATCTGGTGCGACGTGTTGGATGGAATTGACAATTTAATAGAAATGGCTCTACGTCTCAATAAATCTACGCCAATTTGCCAAACAATACAAAAAACACCAGGTTTTGCAAGAAGAGCAATATCAAGGCGTGAACAACGATCAGAAAACGGACCAATCTAGTAGATGATAGTACGACGAAAACCGGAGCGAGTTTTTGTATTTAGAATTCCTTGTGCAGCAATTTTAGATTTTCATTTATTGACATGAAAATAATTTAAAGATTAATTCTTCAACAACTCATTTGGTGCTAAACCTAGTATTTAAACAATAACGACTGATGAAAATAACACAAGTCGTTCCTCCAAAATCTGCAGTAAATCAAAACTTTTCAATAAATATTTAATTGAAAAAATTCAAAACTTATTAGTATTAAATTTCATTGTTAGTTTCATTAAGTAACACGCATATATATATTTTTTTTTCATCTCAGCTTCATCAACTAAAACATAACAGCATAATCTCAAAATACTAATATCATCCAAATATTAAGTTTTCTTAAACTGAAATTTTTACATAAAAACTTATCAAGGCCTTTCATTGCTTTTCCATAATTCATTTTATTTCATAAACATATCATCAAGGTTTGCCTTGGATCTTTATTTTTATTTAAGTTAGTTTTATTTTAAGTCTGATCATCAAGGGTTACCTTGGATTAAATCAGATCAATTTTGTTCTCCCCCTCCCATAATTTTAAAAGTGTTTAAGGATCTCAAACGTCGATTCATTCTCTAACCCTTATAAACAACCCAGGACTAATAGACATTTTTTAAAACAAACTAACCATTTTAAATGAAATAAACAGTGAAGAACTTCGCTCACTCATCCTTCACTTGAGCTCTTCCTTTTAGATGACCCAGGCTAAAACCCTAAGTAATAAGTAAGTCATTAAATAGTATCGAACAGTCTACTCTGTTCGAATTATACTGAGCCTTGCGGATTGATTTACTACTCTCCAACCCTTGATCGCAAATCACAACCCCTAAGTAAGATTAGGTAAGTCAATCATGAATTAAAACCTAGTCACGAGAACAAAGAAAATCATTTTCACGAAAGGATATACTCTCTCTCCAACCCGTCAACCGCACAATCTATGCCCCAAGATAGGATAACCTTACAAAAACCGTAAGAACACTAGTTTAGGAAGATAAAAATTCTAACCCCCAAATATTGCTCCGATCGTAAGCCTTATGTCAAGAGGTAATCTAGGCAGTAAGCAAACAATCATATTACTTAATTGTTTCATTAAAAACGAGAGGTGCGATCTTGTAATCACACCGGACAGACAAACAATAGGATATATTAGATCAAAAAGACAAACACGAAAAAGACAATTAAAACAAATCAAAAGCAAATTATCAAACAAATACTTTCAAAAAGACGAAACGCAGTCTCATAGGCAGAAAAAACACATTACAGGAACTTCAAGATTTGAAAGGTTCAATTAATAAGAATAACCCAATATATTTTTCTGACTCAGAAGCTACAACACCATTGTCAAATAAAGAAAAACGTAGAATAAAAAAGTTGTACTTCAACAAACCAATACGCTTATATAATTGGAATCAACCAAAAAGACATATAGAAAATTAACCATTAACAGTTCCACAATACAAAAAATGATAGATTACTACAAAAATTTCAATGATAACTCGATACTTCCATTTTTCATACAACCACAAAGTAATCCCGCCCGGAGGATAAGTACAAGTTTATCACAACCTAATTGTATTTTTATTCGAAAGGGGAAATAGCCCATCTAAACAAGAATTTCCTGAAAAAAGAGTAAAATGAGAATTCCTTGATCACTTTCTTTAAGGTATTTGTAATATTACATCATATTACGGTATATTCACTCTCGAAATCTTATCACTACAATGAATACAAACAGATGATATAGAATTGGAATTCTCAAAAGTTTTCACAGAACATATAGAAAGATAGAAAAAACATCATTTGTGAAAATTGAATTTGCTCTTCTTGGTGAATATTGAATTTGCTCTTTGTGAATTTTGGTGTTGTTTAAAAATATACAACACCATATTTCACAACGAACAAATTCAACATTCACAAATGATGTTTTTTCATTTATTTATAGCTATTTATCAATATTAGAATCGAAAGAAACACATAATGAGTCACCGCCTCAACCATCCCGGCACTAAACTGTAAGACAATAAATCTATCTTTTCTCAAAATTTCTTGATACAATCCGTGAAAATGTTATCAAAAAACAACATTCCACAAAACGTCATGCAAAGAAAACTAGTATGGTTTATAACTGGTTATTTTGTCCATAACATCGATCTCATAGCACAATCAAGAAAAAATTCTCGACCGCAAAGCTCAAACGATGAAACTGTATTAGCAGAGGAAACAGACTATGTTTGGGACCCTGATTGGTCTCATCCATCATTTATTAATATGACAACTGATATATCAAGTACAGCGATCACTAATTTCTCTGTTGACAAAAAATATGTTAGAAACCTCCACATAAGATTGATGCTACACCTTTAAATTATGTTGCTTTTTTCACTGACAGAACAAGAAATAATAGTTTCAACTCCCCAGTCAAAAATAAACAACAAAATTTAAATGGAAACATTACAAAACAAGTTATTCAAACTCCATCACCTTTCAATAATGAAGAAATAGTCGAAGAAATGCCAACAACAACACAACAAAGCAATTCCCCCATTCATCCTACACATACAACTCCCCAAAAGAAAATTACAGCATTTCCACATACAAATATACAACCCATAGCGAAACCTTCTGTTTCTCTAAAAAACTCGCAAATGGATTATCAAACATTTTAACCAGCAACGACATCACGATAAACAAATAAACCAAAAAGTCTAGAAGAAACAATTTTTAAGATAATAACTACAATTTTTTTGCGAAAAACAAAATAATAGAACCCTTATATGAACCTCCCTATCAAAACCAATCACAAACAGAGAACTACAATCAACAAGAACCACAACAAGTCTCGCACTCAGTTTTTTTCAACGATTAACCAAGAGCTACAGTGGGTCGTAGCGGAAACTTCTCGTTTTTCCAGCTAAAATTAAAAATAACTAATAAAGATCTTGCAAGAAATCAACCACATTAATGAGACGATGAAGGCTATTATAGCCAAAATCAGTGACGTTTCATCAACAAAGTAATAACTGGAAATTTGATCAACCAGATCCTATTTATGAACAAGAAATTTTTGAGCCATATACACGAAATGGACAAACAAGACAAACAAGACAATCTTTTCCTCTGAAAACAAACTCAGCACCATATAATAATGTTTTTCAATCACAAAATCCTATAAATACACAAAGTTCAACCAACTCAAATGCAAAATGAAATCCCATCACCATAATAATTTCAACATCATGTTTTTACAAATACACAACTTACAAATATTTCCCAAATACCAAAAGCCGCAGAATCACTGCAAATGACTATGACTCCATACCTCTTGGGTGGATCTTCTATATCTTCTAAAAACAAATCATGGTATTCACAGCAACAGATCCTGAATACCCAGTAAAAAATTAATTAAACGCAGTCACAGCTATCTTTATTTTAATCATAGGAACTGAACCAGTAAATACGCCTCTTCATCACAATTGGACACAATGACGCACAGCTCGGATCCAAACCACACTTGATGGCGCAGCCCACAAATGGTTTTCGGTTTTACCTAAAGACATTAAATCAGACTGGAAAAAATTGACACAAGAATCTTCAAAAATTTTTGCCTCTGAAAGAAGTAAGCAACATCAAAGAGTTCTATGCAACAAAATCCGTAGACTCCCTAAAGAAACAATTAGGCAACTTGCAGTAAGAATCGAAACATAAGTCAATAAAGCATATTCTATTATTACGCATGATTATAAAAACACGAAGATGACAGAAGTCTCAATGATGACTCTAACACATCAACTACGAGAGAAAAGCAATAAAAAAGAGAAAAAGAGAGCATCACAACCCTCTCCATTTCAAGAACCTGAAGACTTCCTTCCGAAAACTAGTAGACAAGGTGAAATCACTATGATATTGGAAGAAATAGAAAATTTAAAACTACAATACCTAAGCAAAATCCATACAACTACTTCACAAGAAAATAACAGCCTTGACTCCGACATTTAACTAGCTGAAAAAATCATTCAAATTTTAAATATCAACGAGAAAAATCCAAACTTTGAAGGTAAACCATCAGTCAAGAAATGATGTAACTACTGCCGTACATATGGTATAACTTCGCTGAATGTAGACAAAAACAACAAGGTAATCAGAACAAACCACAAAAACACAGAGAACCAAAAATATTCTTGTATCAGTACATGAACAAAGACCAGAAATTACCCAACAAAAACGTACACAGTAAGACTTGTTCAGGAAAACCACTCCCAGATAACTATAATACCGGTAGACAACAATCACCTTATCAAAATAACTATCGCGGAAAATCTCCAGATCGAAGAAACTCACAATATTTCTCACCATAAAGATATAGTCGATCAAACAGTCAAAAAATCAATATCGAAAAATTTATTCAAGATTAAACTCAAACAGAAGTAATTAATCAAATTATAATAAAAATCGTTCTCATTAAAACTCTCCAAAAACATATTATTCAAACGAACATTCCCGAAATTCCTCAGATGATAAAAAAAAAGAATTACTCAAACAATAGAAGTAGTCAATACTCAGATAATAGATCATGAAACTATTCAAACATTAGATAAAAATTATTTAATTACCACAATAGATTATGTGGAAGTTCCAGGAATCGAAGTTCTACTCATACAAAATGACAGAGAAATTATTCTCAGTCACCACAAAGTGATGATAAACAATATTAAAAATCACAAGAAAGCTATAGAAGTAGTACACCTAAACATCAAAGTCAAATCAATCAGGTACAATCAGCTGAAGAAACTCAATCAGACCTTTCCGGTATGGATAACACAGAAAATTCAGAGTAACAACTAAATCAGATAAATTTTGAACCCACAGATGATGAGAGCGAATCAGGAAAAACACGCTTTCAATAAACATGCTTCAGATTGAAAATGAAGATGAAACATCAATTGAATCGAATTATTATCAAAAAAAGAAAATTTAAATACTTTCAAAAAGTCAGACAATACACAAAACATAACAGATTACACAAAACAAGAGTTTAAAGGAAGTTGAAGTACGAAGAATATATATCAAAATACAGCAAATAAAAAACAACCACATAAAAAACAATTTGGACAAAATCACTTCTTTTAGCAGGTCCAAAAAGCAAAGATTTTCAATCACCAGAACTCGAAATTAGTTTCCTAATAGACACAGGAGCAAAATGGAATCAAATACAATTTTTACATCCGAATTTATTACCGTCAAAGACTTCAAGCTGATTAGCTACAGCACAAGGATCACGTCTAACAAATTTTGAAAAAAAATCAATTACATCTCGTTCCTACTCGAACAATGGAACACAATAAATTTTTGAATAAAACAATCAAACGAACGTTTCATATCACAGAGATAAAATGAAATATCATTTTAATACCGTTTTTTATTAAATATATCCCACTAATAATATCTTTAATAGCAAACAACATATAAAGAATAAATATACAAGAATGAAAAACACATTGATCACATTCTTTCAAATTTTAAATAAAAAATTTTCATTTTTCTCCATTTTTTATCCTATTTACAACCAAGTAAGAAAACATCTGAAACCATTATCAGTAAAACAATTTAACTTCTCAATAAGTCAATTCCACCAATACATTGTAGATCAAAACAAACAAAGACTATATATGTCCGACCTTGAGTTCAATTCAATCCATATATTTTTTTGAGTCACAACCTCATCAATCGAATCCACAAAAAAAACATGTTCAGATATAATTTCTTTGCACGTACAGAAAAATCCCCTATATAAAATAACGTTACCCCTAGGACTTTTAGGATATCGTGGAACCAATGCAACACTTTCCCCAATAGTAGGAACATCATATAATGTAAGTTACATCTTGAAATTATTAGATATATGTCAATCAGTAATTGTCACTGAAGAATCATCAATTGATAAAATAATTAGGGATTCAAAACGGAAAACAGACTACTCTAAAAAACACCATAGCTTAAACCAACATTTCAAAAATCAAAAATTACCACTGAACAACAGAAATGTCTTACTAAGTTCAATTATCAACAATCTCAAATTATACAACAGTTTGAACAATTAGAAGAACTACTATTGAATTACCTAATGGCTTACGCTACATCCAAATTTGATATTGGAAATTCAAATTCACCACTACATTCACCTCTAAAACTGACGCAGCTTTCAAAAAACAAACAGCAAGCAAAGTTCCAATTTCACTTAACAGATAAAGTCAAAACATTATTGGATATCTTAGAACAATAGGAAATCATTTCCCCAGTTAATAAAAGATAACAACCACAAAAAAACACATTCTTAAATCCCTTTTTTATCCTTGCTAAAGGAGAATCATTGAAAATTGTTCTAGATGCTAGATACTAACTCACTTCGTTATTGATGAGTCTAAATGTGATTGGCCTATAGAACCAACTCAAGTAGTTCGCACTAAAACATTTGGACAATATTTTACAACAGCCGACTTGAACAGCGCGTATTAACAAATGCAACTAGATGAACAATCACGGCGCTTAACACAATTCATTAACGGAAATAAACGAAACGAATTTGATAGACTTTTCTATGGAGTTTCCTTTTGGTAAAATTTTTCGACCACTTATTCTCAGCAAGATTGTTACAAGCTTTTTAGACGATGTTTTCATGCAATCACAATCAACACACGAAATGTCTAACACATTGGAAAAATACCACCAAACACTACTTGAGGAAAACATGAAAGCAGCCCCAGACAAATCACAGTTCTTTTTTTCTCATGTATAAATACTTGGACTTAATATTGAAGGAAACGCAATATCTCCATTAAAACGTCGCATAGACGCAATCATAAAACTTCGAACTCCGTAAAATAAAACGAAAATCCAAGAATTTCTTGGAATGCTAAACTTTTAAATAAATTTTTCTATGAAACGAAATTACAATTAAGACCTTTTTATAATTTTCTCTAACAACAAAATAATTTTGAATGGCCGACAGAACACCAAAAACAATTCAAAGAAAAAAAAACAATTCTCACTTAACAAGCATCAAATACGATCCCAGATTCAGACCAACGAAATTATGCTTTGCGCGACGCCTCGAATTTTGGAATGGGCGCAGCCTTATTACCTTTACACAAAGTCACAAACAAAATGCATCTTGTCTCAGCAGATTCAAGATTGTTTACACAAGCCGATTTCAGACACTTCAAACTTATGAGAGATTGTACACCTATAATATATACTCTCACAGAATATGACTTTATAAGACTTGGATGAAAACATCCGAAAAATCTATTTACAGATCATAAATTTATAATTATCCTATTTACACAAAACTCCAATCCAAACCATAGAGTTGATCAATTTCAAGTAATTCTTATGAAATTCTCAATCTTACATAAGGTCTCGACTGCACAAAAGATCTTGCCTTACCAGATACACTCAGTCGAAACAGACCACCTGAATTGATAAAAAAGAAAAACGACAGTAAAAATACCTCAAAAGATAAAGTTTTTCCTTGCAAAATACGAAACATCACTACGATTAGAATGTAAATATGCAGTAAAAACCGACTTTGATAAAGCACAAATAAGTATTTTACAACTTTTTTCATTATATCCAGATTGCCAAAATAACCATTACGAAGTAGATTTATGAGGAAACTCTACAATTAAACCGATACCATATTCATCATGGGTTAAAAACAAAACACAATAAAAACCAGTTAAACAAAAAATGTAAAGGACAGATCTATTCGCCTTAGCAGAAAAAAAAACTTAACTGATAATAGAAGTTTATCAAGACCCCCAGATTAGGACTCAAAATACACAACAAATCAAGTTTTTAATCTACTTGAAACTCTTGAATAATATAACTCTCTCTCAAACAAAAATTGAAAATATTTTTCTACCAGGCACAGAAAAAATGACACTAGAACTACTACAAAAATATCGAAACCTTGACCAAGTCATTAAAAAACTTAAATCTTGCCACATGTATAAAACAAAACACGTAAAAGCACACATTACAATTCTAGGAAAAGTAACAATTCTTAGATATTTCAGAAAAATTAATAACAGATCCATAAACAAGAAAACCAATAATTTGGAATACCAAACATCTGAAATAAAATTTCCTGACTACCCTTAAGTATGATACTCCTAGCATTTCACATTTCACACTCTTTAAATACAAAAGGACATGCAGAATCAGAAAAAAAAACATACTCAATTTTCATCCAAAATTTCTAGTCTCCAAATGCACCAATTTGAAATAAAGTTTTATTTAATGATTGCATAATATGCCAATTAAATCAACCATACCCACATCAGAAACAAACAGCAGAAAAACAAGACCTTAAAGGACAAAATTTATGTTTCAACCACAGAATCTCATTTGATGCAAAAGGACCTATATCACCCTCCTCAGAAGGAAACTCACATATAATGGTTATAGTTGATGCATTTGCACATTATGTAGCACTCCGCCCTGTACCTCATTTTAAGGCTTATTATGCATATTCAACACTATACAATCACTTGATAGCAAAATTTGGATTACCAGAAATCCTTGCTACAGATAATGGAGATAATAAATCATGAAGTCATCACAATATGCCATATTTATAACATTAAAAATAAACCCCGAACGTCTCAAGCCCCATGGACTAATGGTTTAGTCAAAGATAAGAACCGTTCACTACATGAATACCTCAGATGTATCATAAATGGAAATGATACAGAATATACCGAATGGTCAACAGATGTGAAGTTATACACCTTATCCTCCATTTCACAGATAATAACAACCCTAGGACTATCACCTTATGAAATTATTTTCAAAGAAAAACCACTGAAACCAATAATGTTCACAGCAAATTCGCCAAAAATTTACAAGGTGGTTGCCAACCTACTAAAGAATCAATTTGTTATAATTTAAAGTTACGTACACACGATGCAGATCTTTTTTACCTCCTGCAAATCTTAAAATTAGCCTCTAAGACACATACGGAATGGATTCTAAATAGAGTTAAAAAACACAAGGAAACTTATCAAAAAATAGCCAAAAAAATATTACAAAGACAGAATATTCAATCAAAAATCTCAACAACGACAATCATCACGACTTCGAATTGAACCACGGAAAGATTACAAAACTTTCATCGCACAGTCTAAAATAATTTTAAAAAGTTGAATTTCAAAACTCCCTTTCCAAAAACTTATCATTTCACACAATTGAAATGCAACATATTTTTCTTTACTTTTCTAAATTGCATGTTGACACTCTTGAATAACTAATTCATTTTTAGCCACTGACAATCTCTTTAAACATCATCTCATTCTGATACCACTTCCTCAGCCGACTTTTTTCTCACGCCACACATATATGAAACTATAACTTAAAGACCTCCAGCCCAAAAATAAGCAACAACTTATATTTGAGAACTTAAATCAACAAAATCTAATTGTTATAACCCTCCCCTATCAACCACTACAAAAGTCAACAACATTGTCTCATATTACACTACAAATTTCGCTCGAAGAAAATGTTAAAGAAGCCTAAAGAAAAAATACGACATGATCATTTAGCCTAAAGTAGATATAACTCCTCTCCTGAATACCCCTAATCAACCAAAAAACAAAAACAAAACTAGGAAACTCATTTCTAGACCTTCAGACCCTCCATCGAAATTGCCTATAACCAACCCTTCTCAAAATCAATAAAGAATCCGACCACACTCACTTTTTCACTCGAAAAAAAATTCGACGTGAGGAAACATTTCTCAAATGCTTCTCTCTCAAACAGTTCGACTCCTCAAGATATTCATTTCAAAACACTTTCTTTCTTTACAGTTTTTCTTCAACATAGTATATTTTCATCATAAACACCTTTGATATATTACTCCTCCTCCTCATAATTTCTTGCAGTTTTTTTTGGTAATTTTTCACTTTCTCTCAAAAGCCTACCTCAAAAGCCTACCTCCTCAGGTATGATATTTCAACAACTATCTAATTACAAAGACATTTATTCAACAAGAAAGACATCCTTCTTCTTTTAGTAATTTTTTCACTTTTCTAGGTTCCCTGATTTTGACTATATGTAAATGTATAAAAAAGGCAATAATCACCTTTGCATTAGCAACAAATCTCGTAATCAATATCATTGAAGAATATTATGAACAACAAAGATTTTCTTCATAAGAAAAAAATCCAAATTTTTCAAAATTGCTAATCAACAACCAAATCAACCCCAATCATCAACACGCATTTCTTTTCAAGAAAACCCTACACAAATGAAGAAAGACACGCTTTACTTTCATTACTTTTAATACCTGTAGTTCGCCATGCACCTCTAAGCGAACCGCAAAATGAACAAACATTCAATATCTTTCTTCTCTTCAACGACACCTTAATATACCAATACACCCTAGCCAAAACTAACATCAAAAATCTACAATAGATAGATGAATAATCCATCCAAGATGAAATAGAAGTCTTTTAACACCCAAAGTTCATTTTTATATACCCTCATCACCATCCCCAAATCCTCTGGAACTTTCCATTAACTCAATTGAAAGTACCACCCCCCACCATTACAAACGATTCCACCACAAAACACTCCAAACACACCATCGGATTACGTAGGATCAACCCCCCACAACCGAACAAATTGGTGAAAATCCCGTTAACCCCCCAACTTCAACACAACGTCTCCCACATTGGATGACACAAGCTTTCACTCAAGGTGAGCCAGATTTAGAAAATCATTCTATATATTTACATCTCATCCGATACGTCTTTGTCACTATCAGAAACTTTATCAATATATTCAAACCCTTCAACAAAAAGTCAAACTCCAACTACAACATTTCCACTAAATTTCCCCACAAATTTAGATGGCAGATATAGAGAATTCTTAACCAACAATATACCTCCACGATTAGATTCGAATACATTCGTAACAACCCCTCCTTTCTTTTGTCAACATCTTGATTGCAACAGATTGCAGAAATCGGCATTCAACAGGTTAAAATACAGACACGATATTGAAAAAGACTTACATGAATAGATCCTTACACGAGACAATTTAACAAATAATTTTGAAAGAACAGTAGAATTGAATAAATTAGTACATCACCATCTACCCCTAGCTCCACCAAATGAATTAGCTCATTGTTTTTCCCTCATTTATAAAAACAGAACTAAACTATAAATACGATAGATATGCAAAAAAGACACTTGGCTACATAACATTCTATAACCCATATTCGGGACTATCCTACACATGTATGTTTTAATAATTTTTTTCAACAAACCCTCTCTCCTTTAGTTTTTTGAGAAACAACATCCCATCAAAATCTTTCCCCTCGAACAGGATCTCAAGATTTATTAGATACACATTATGACTGTGAAGAAAATTAACAAAAAAAAACTCTACATTAATACGCCAGGAACCAAGTGAATCAATGCGAATCAGAACCACAAGAATTATAAATAGTAGCGACACTTTATTCAGAAGCCCGAGCTACAACCCTAACAGGATATAAGTTCACAGCAACATTTTCACAGAAAGAAAGTACAGTTTTCCCAAATGTCATATGGAAACGAAAATAGACTTGATCAGGATTCTTACTATCAAAATAACATAGAAGATTTTTACATCCTAACATCGACGACTGTAAAAACAAGCTTAAATGATTAAAATTAACCACAAACAAAGGCACAAATCAAAAATTGGTAAATGTTCATGCTTTGCCAGACTCTGCACATCAAGCAGAAATTGAAAGATACCAAGGTCATATGAAATTAGATGATAAATATCCGTTCCACGGCGCACACGGACAATTAACGTATGACCTACAGGATACAAATTGCATGCCACACAATGGAATGAATAATCCTTCAAAAAAAAGCAGACACAAAAAAAGGGTGTCACCAAAAGATGTTTTTTGATGGAAAATTCAAAAATTACAACTAACCCGAAATTTAAAAGAGGACACAAAAATTTACCACGGAGTACGCTTACCTTGCAAAAATGACCAAGGTTATTGAGATCCCACCACAAGAACACAAGCAACCATCCTTTCGGTTCTCTCAAGACACATGTGCCACATTACAAGTTGCAAAAAATTTTGATTAAGTAAACCCTGATAAACTAAGACAAAACAGAAATCGCTATAACAATATAAATGGAATAGAAAATGTATTAACACGTTTTCAAATCTATCGCGAAACAGAACTCGCTTGTAACCATAAAACTCTATTATACAAAACGCAATATTCAGAATTTCTTGTCGAATGCGAAAACAGAAAACTAACCCAACTCCAACGTACCACAGTTCTAGTGACGAAAACTCAGACTTCTCAGTAACGTTTTTGAAAAGCACAGAAAATACTGGTAAAAACTTCGAAAAAAACTTTGAACTTGAAAGAACTTAAATTCAACAATCACTCGCACTAGCAGTATTAAAATTACTTTATGCAGGATATTTATTATCAGACAATAGATCAAATTTCATAGATAACGGAGGAAACATACTATGGTACTACACATTTACTAAAAACTTGTCACCATTATATGTTTTTGAAGATGAAAAATTGTATATAGGAATCCCTAAATTCTACAAAAATAAAACCCATTCTGTCGATACACTGTCTAGATGAACATATCTTTGGGATAGAGCCGTCCCATGTGGATATGAAAATAGCAGTAACGCTGTACAGCTAAACCCAGATGAAGACAAATACTCTCACCCCATACTCCGCGCCTCAATGACAAGTGATCAACCCGACCCCCTAGCCCCATCAATGAAGAACTAGAATACGAGCTTGAACGTTTCATCACTTTACAACAACAGCTTCAAAACACTAACACATTAACAATTCATCACTTATCACAATCCGTTTCCTCCTCCAAATCCTCCAACCCAGCCTCCACAGTAGAAGAAACCAGAGAGTATTCAAACGGAAGCACCCCAATACCCATAGACTTCACCATCACCGACCACCCCGACTGGTTCCCCTTCACCCACTCCACACAAACACCAATGAATTTTTAAATGATAGCTTACCATTCTTCCCACAATACACTTAGTATCAGGCCACTAACAACGAGAAACGAACTTAAGTTGATGAGTATAGTCTGGTTCCCACACTATCATGGACCTCATATTACCACTTCACTAATATACTAGCACTCCCTTTATACAATAACCCAGCTGACAATGAAAAATGTCAATCTCGACTACACGACCTAACCACAGCACTACATGAAAAACAATTCACAACCATAAAAGACAAACATTTAAAAGATTTATTGCGCAAAAAGCAAACAGATTTTCAATTATTCACTACGATCAAGTTTTTGCACAAGATATGGAATATACAGTCATACAAGACAAAATCACTAATACCCAACTAACTGATAAATTTTTATGAAAAAAAAAATGTTTTTGTAATTAACAGCTTGAACAAAAAATTTAATAATATTATTTCTACTGCACTCCGAGACACCAAAGCTTATCATTACTTTTTCAACAAGTTTAATCACTTTTCAATAACTTTTATTTTTCTCACACCAAAAAGACGTGACTAGCACTGCTCGCATGAAATAATGTTACGCACTACGCTTACCCACACATACACCTATTTTAACATTTTTTAATACCACTCCATAACTAACACAACATTACGAAACCCACAACACGGATTCACTTTCATTAACTCCAAATACACCTCACCATACTTTCTAAACTTCACTTGCTGTCTAAAAATAACTAATTTGGGCGGCATCCTCCGAAATTATGACCACATAAGACAATTGAATTTATTCTGCCCACTAAGCAACCCCATTCTGCCCACCCAGTAATCATCTCCTACGAAAAGATACAGCCCATCGAAGTCCAAACTCTAGAATACATACACAACACTAAAAACAATCACAAGCTATATAACCTAATCCCAAATACGCCGCATGAATTCTCACTCAATAGTGAAAAGCACAACATCATCCGAGCACTCGAGCTTCTATGGCCTCTCCTTCAAACTAAATGTGTTATCCACAAGCTTGCCAAGCTCCTCACATCATCAGACACTATTCGCACTTATTTTCCAAATGGATTTGTTGTCGACGACAACCGTTTGTAAGTATAAATAATTATTTAAATTTAAAAATTAAAAAAAAAAAACTAACCAGTTTTTAAATGTCTCACTTTTTAATTAAGTGCTCAAATCTAATTTAACAATCGCAGTATGTAATTGAAGCAGTAAATTTTTCTTTTCAAAGCAGTAATTTCATAAATTTTAATTTCCATAGCAGTAAACTATATTGCTATGTAGTAAATTCATAAAGTTGCAAATAAATTGAAGAAATTTGAACTTGTTAGAAGACGCTTCGTTTATAAATTTGAATTCTCCACTCGCCCATAAATCACACACCCTTTTCACAACCGCACAGCTCGCCCACAAAGAATTGTTTAAATAATTAACATCAATTTTAACCTTCACTGATAACAACTCTAACTTGTTTTCAAACTTTCTTTTGACCCGGTTGGAAGGAAATTATTAAGTAAATTAAGCTAACCAACGCAGCTTAAAAACGCCACAAAACCACAAACTAATATCTTGACCGAGAAAAAAAATCTCACAGTACCCAAACCGGCCTAAACACAAATTGAAATTGGATAAAATCATCTTTTGGAAGCCATTTTCAAGTTTAAAAAAAACCAAATAAAACACAAAAAAGTCGAAAGACAAAACCAAAACAAATGATTGTGATGTTGAGAAAAGGTCACTACCAAAACAAAAATGAGAAAAAAACGTAATGAAAATAGAACAAAAGGTTGAACATAAAAAAGACTCTGCACAAAGAGACGATAAATAATAGCCCATTCCTGGCCTCACCAACCAGAGCGACGTCCTGAGCATGGTCTATAGCTGGCCTAACCCATCGCGCCATTACCACGTTTTGTGACCCACACTCTAACTTTGACGAGAGTTGCTCTAGGGTGAGTGACTTTTTAAAATAACCAAACTAAAATTAAAACGCTTTTGCGACAATATTTATTATTCAATCATAACCAAAAACAAAACTTAACCAACAAGATGTTAACATATGAAAGCAATTTGTAAATATTTCTTATAGCCTAAGCAACGAGCAGCAAAGGAGATGACAACCCGACTACATTCCAATCTGGAATTGCAAATCTATTTGGTTTGCTGCCGAAGTCACTACCCTTAAGGGTTTTTAGGTATGGACTCAACATCGCAGCAAAGGAAACCCATTGGACCAGACCATTGGCCATCTCAATGTTGATCTCACGTACCGATCCTAGTCACTTGGCACTTCACGCGGAAAAGTCAAACTTTCTCCTGCACGTACTCTCGGTCTAAACTTAATGAAATCGATATATCATAGCATCGATCAGAAGTCTTTACACAAACACCCAAAACTACCCACGATCAACGAGACCCATCATAAAACACGAACAAAACAGCCTTCTTCCATCTACACAAACAACTACATCTCTCCTCTCTCCAAGAAGTCACTGCTCAAAACTTCAAAATAAAACTACATCACCCGTCCGCCACTATAAAAATCAATTATAAACTAAAAATTCCCTGGAACCCGGATGGGTGGAGCCAGTTCTAAACAAGTATTTAAAAACCAATTAAATTTTTGATCAAATCGTCTCTATAACATATTACTAACTAACCAATCATATTCCATCTCTGACATTGACACTTATTGATAAGTGCTGAAAATACTTGTAGTTTCAGCACCAGAACATTTTGAATAAATCTTAGTATACAGTTGTTCTCCTTCTGGATAAACTCCAAGAACTAACTCGCGAAGATCTATTGAGACTAGGAGATATAAAAGGTTGCACGAATCTATCCGGCCGAAAATAAGACAGCGATACGAGAAGGCGATGTATCTTATCTGAAATTACTCTATGAGTACAGGCCAAAGGTCATAACTCAGAAGAACAAAATGAGTGTCCTTGTTGCGGAATCTCCCTAACATTTCCCAAAAAGCACAGTTTGGTCTCGTAATGGACCGCCATGAGAAAGGCTACTCGTAGTCCCAAAAAACATTAGCGAAACTTTCGGACCATCGAAAAAATTGTCATCACAATAACACTAAGCTAAAAAAAGTGCAAAGAAAGTTTCAGTCAGTTTTAAAATATCAGTCGTCATTTTATTATAACTGTTACTAAAGGTTTAACCCACACTCTAACTTTGACGAGAGTTGCTCTAGGGTGAGTGACTTTTTAAAATAACCAAACTAAAATTAAAACGCTTTTGCGACAATATTTATTATTCAATCATAACCAAAAACAAAACTTAACCAACAAGATGTTAACATATGAAAGCAATTTGTAAATATTTCTTATAGCCTAAGCAACGAGCAGCAAAGGAGATGACAACCCGACTACATTCCAATCTGGAATTGCAAATCTATTTGGTTTGCTGCCGAAGTCACTACCCTTAAGGGTTTTTAGGTATGGACTCAACATCGCAGCAAAGGAAACCCATTGGACCAGACCATTGGCCATCTCAATGTTGATCTCACGTACCGATCCTAGTCACTTGGCACTTCACGCGGAAAAGTCAAACTTTCTCCTGCACGTACTCTCGGTCTAAACTTAATGAAATCGATATATCATAGCATCGATCAGAAGTCTTTACACAAACACCCAAAACTACCCACGATCAACGAGACCCATCATAAAACACGAACAAAACAGCCTTCTTCCATCTACACAAACAACTACATCTCTCCTCTCTCCAAGAAGTCACTGCTCAAAACTTCAAAATAAAACTACATCACCCGTCCGCCACTATAAAAATCAATTATAAACTAAAAATTCCCTGGAACCCGGATGGGTGGAGCCAGTTCTAAACAAGTATTTAAAAACCAATTAAATTTTTGATCAAATCGTCTCTATAACATATTACTAACTAACCAATCATATTCCATCTCTGACATTGACACTTATTGATAAGTGCTGAAAATACTTGTAGTTTCAGCACCAGAACATTTTGAATAAATCTTAGTATACAGTTGTTCTCCTTCTGGATAAACTCCAAGAACTAACTCGCGAAGATCTATTGAGACTAGGAGATATAAAAGGTTGCACGAATCTATCCGGCCGAAAATAAGACAGCGATACGAGAAGGCGGTGTATCTTATCTGAAATTACTCTATGAGTACAGGCCAAAGGTCATAACTCAGAAGAACAAAATGAGTGTCCTTGTTGCGGAATCTCCCTAACATTTCCCAAAAAGCACAGTTTGGTCTCGTAATGGACCGCCATGAGAAAGGCTACTCGTAGTCCCAAAAAACATTAGCGAAACTTTCGGACCATCGAAAAAATTGTCATCACAATAACACTAAGCTAAAAAAAGTGCAAAGAAAGTTTCAGTCAGTTTTAAAATATCAATCGTCATTTTATTATAACTGTTACTAAAGGTTTAACAATAATGCATTTGATATCTAAGAAAGCCTACTCTGGGACAAGAAATACCAACTGAGAGTTTTGTTTGAAAAAGTTCCCTATGTGCTGACCTTGATCAACCAAGGTTAGGAAAGCATGGAAAAGATTCAAAACTCATGCAGGAGGTAAACTTACTTTGATTTAACTGATACTCTGATCACTAGTAATTAGAGAAACAACAACAAACATTGTTAGTTTCAATAGCACTCCAATGTTCAAATTTCCATATCATCCAGAAATTATCAAAACAAAGTGGATCCACGTTGTCCTAAACTAGAACTCGGCGCTGCCTAGAAATAATGCGCATAAAAAATTTTTCTGTCTCACTTATCTCAGTATTTAAACGAACCAATTTCAAAAGAAAACAATCGATTTTTTTAATACTTGAACGAAAAAAAAACAGAAAATTGATAGTGTTTGTTTGCAGTAAAAATCTTTACAGCTGCTCAAAGTCTAGTGTTTCTGACTCTATTAGGTGATATCATTTTCCACTTATTAAATTCCAGTGGAACGCTGGAGAGCCCCATCGACATAACAAAAACAACAACTACAGAATATATCTCTTTCACGCCCTCATTACGAGGCCAAACTCTGCACTTGTGTCTGTATGTTCCTAAATTCCAAGACAAATCTTTAAACATGTTAAAACTTTACGGAACGATCAAAGAAAATGAAAGAACAAAAGAAGAACAAAGGGAGTGTCCTTGTTGCGGAATTCGCTTACAATGCACAAAATGCACAGTTTGGCCACGTAATGCAATTTTTTTTTATTTCTATGAAAACTTTCTTTAAGAAATTCACTTATCGAGAAACTGTTGATGTGCGGAGACATTCATAGCAAACCTGGACTCATTGTAAGTTGTTATGAAACAAGTTAAAAGTAAAGCAAACTTTAAAATTTAGGAAATTAAATCATCTAAACGTTCAAAGCAAAATCAAGAAAAATAAAAGCATCGAAGCTTTCTTGAAATTATGAAAGTACAACACATGGAAAAACAAAAAGTTGGGTTGAATCCGGTTTCACCACAAGCTTATTGATGAATGAATTTAGTTATCATTTTTCTAGACAAGATAGATCAAACAAAAACTCTAGAGGAGGCGGTTCAATTTGATGCATGACTCAATCCTATGTTAAGTGATGACACACAACATCTTAACAACAGCATAACCTTGAACTTTTTGATGGAGTTTTGCTTATGTGCTCATCAAAAAAAGGTCATTTGAACATTGCCTATTCGCCAAGAACTAGACACACCGGTCTCTTTCTTAAAAAAACAGACCGTGACATCATTTCCATGATCAGTGATAAACAAAAGCATTTTCTTGATTGGAGATTATAATGTAACAGTAGTAGATGTTGGAGCTGAAGTGAAGAACCCAAGTATTAAGATACGTTATAGAATTCCGATCTTCCATGCTATGTAATAACAATGGATATAGAGTCTACAATGTATAGGCATAGGGAATACCAATGATAAGGTTTCATGATTTGTGTGATGGTGAGTTAAGGGTAAGAAAAACGAATTTTTTTCTAGATTTTTTGTAAAAAATTCTAGTTTTTTTTTGCAAAAACATTGGCACCTATTATTTAATTTATAAATATCAAAGGATAATTACTTCTAGCTTGTGAAACGAAGGTTAAGTATTTAGTTTTTTGGTTCATGCTAAGTAAGTGGTAAGAGATTTTGGACAAAAACTTGGAGTTTTTATCACACAACTGAAAGTTTTTCAAAAAAACTTCAAAACATGATAAGGTTTGTTTTAAGTCGACCTTTTACAATCTATTAGATACTCTTAATTTTTGAAAAATCTACGTGAAACTATTTTTGAAAGACACAGGAAATACTGGTGGACAACTTCGACTAAAACTTTGAACTAGAACAAACACAATTTCTACAATCACTCGCACTAGCAGTATTAAAAATACTTTATGCAGGATATTTATTATCAGACAAAAGATCAAATTTCATCGATTACGTTTCATGTACTAAAAACTTAACACTAATATATGTTTTTGAAGACAAAAGATGTTATAAAGGAATGCCTATATTCTACAAAAAAAAGTACATTTTGTCGATACAATTTCTAGAAGAACATATTTTTTGGATAAAGCCGTCCCATTTGGATCTGAAAATAACCACAACGCTGTACAGCTAAACTCAGATGAAGACAAATACTCTCACCCCATACTCCGCGATTATGCCACCATTAAAGAAGCTTTCACCAGAAAGTATCAGAGCGATTGCTCGTAACCGCAATGTAGACTTACAATCAAAAAGCATATACTCCAGATCCGATATGCAAATCACATTGGCGCACAACAGTTTCAAGAACTTCTTACTAAAATTGACGAAATCCAAATACAATCATTAGATCAGAATTCAAGAAAACTTGCCGAAACCGCAGGGATTTCAGACATCTGTGCACAAGATAACAGCGGATACTTTAAATATACAAAAGATGACCTATATTTAAACGGTGAGCAAAACCGTCCACAAGATGTTTCACCTATTAATATTTTTTGTTCCGTAAATCTAAAAAATGAACTTCTCGCCTTTCTAGGATGGCCCTATTACATCTTAGAAAGATTGACTATCTTATACGCTATGTTTAACTTTTTTTGGATTTCTCTTCTCATCGACAACTTATATTTGAGAACTTAAATCAACAAAATCTAATTGTTATAACCCTCCCCTATCAACCAGTACAAAAGTCAACAACATTGTCTCAAATTACACTACAAATTTCGCTCGAAGAAAATGTTAAAGAAGCCTAAAGAAAAAATACGACATGATCATTTAGCCTAAAGTAGATATAACTCCTCTCCTGAATACCCCTAATCAACCAAAAAACAAAAACAAAACTAGGAAGCTCATTCCTAGACCTTCAGACCCTCCATCGAAATTGCCTATAACCAACCCTTCTCAAAATCAATAAAGAATCCGACCACACTCACTTTTTCACTCGAAAAAAAATTCGACGTGAGGAAACATTTCTCAAATGCTTCTCTCTCAAACAGTTCGACTCCTCAAGATATTCATTTCAAAACACTTTCTTTCTTTACAGTTTTTCTTCAACATAGTATATTTTCATCATAAACACCTTTGATATATTACTCCTCCTCCTCATAATTTCTTGCAGTTTTTTTTTGTAATTTTTCACTTTCTCTCAAAAGCCTACCTCAAAAGCCTACCTCCTCAGGTATGATATTTCAACAACTATCTAAATACAAAGACATTTATTCAACAAGAAAGACATCCTTCTTCTTTTAGTAATTTTTTCACTTTTCTAGGTTCCCTGATTTTGACTATATGTAAATGTATAAAAAAGGCAATAATCACCTTTGCACTAGCAACAAATCTCGTAATCAATATCATTGAAGAATATTATGAACAACAAAGATTTTCTTCATAAGAAAAAAATCCAAATTTTTCAAAATTGCTAATCAACAACCAAATCAACCCCAATTATCAACACGCATTTCTTTTCAAGAAAACCCTACACAAATGAAGAAAGACACGCTTTACTTTCAGTACTTTTAATACCTGTAGTTCGCCATGCACCTCTAAGCGAACCGCAAAATGAACAAACATTCAATATCTTTCTTCTCTCCAACGACACCTTAATATACCAATACACCCTAGTCAAAACTAACATCAAAAATCTACAATAGATAGATGAATAATCCATCCAAGATGAAATAGAAGTCTTTTAACACCCAAAGTTCATTTTTATATACCCTCATCACCATCCCCAAATCCTCTGGAACTTTCCATTAACTCAATTGAAAGTACCACCCCCCCCCCACCATTACAAACGATTCCACCACAAAGCACTCAGCACTCCAAACACACCATCGGATTACGTAGGATCAACCCCCCACAACCGAACAAATTGGTGAAAATCCCGTTAACCCCCCAACTTCAACACAACGTCTCCCACATTGGATGACACAAGCTTTCACTCAAGGTGAGCCAGATTTAGAAAATCATCCGATACGTCTTTGTCACTATCAGAAACTTTATCACTACTATATTCAAACCCTTCAACAAGAAGTCAAATTCCAACTACAACATTTCCACTAAATTTCCCCACAAATTTAGATGGCAGATATAGAGAATTCTTAACCAACAATATACCTCTACGATTAGATTCGAATACATTCGTAACAACCCCTCCTTTCTTTTGTCAACATCTTGATTGCAACAGATTGCAGAAATCGGCATTCAACAGGTTAAAATACAGACACGATATTGACAAAGACTTACAAGAATAGATCCTTACACGAGACAATTTAACAAATAATTTTGAAAGAACAGTAGAATTGAATAAATTAGTACATCACCATCTACCCCTAGCTCCACCAAAAGAAACAGCTCATTGTTTTTCCCTCATTTATAAAAACAGAACTAATCTATAAATACGATAGATATGCAAAAAAGACACTTGGCTACATAACATTCTATAACCCATATTCGGGACTATCCTACACATGTATGTTTTAATAATTTTTTTCAACAAACCCTCTCTCCTTTAGTTTTTTGAGAAACAACATCCCATCAAAATCTTTCCCCTCGAACAGGATCTCAAGATTTATTAGATACACATTATGACTGTGAAGAAAATTAACAAAAAAAAAACACTACATTACTACGCCAGGAACCAAGTGAATCAATGCGAATCAGAACCACAAGAATTATAAATAGTAGCGACACTTTATTCAGAAGCCCGAGCTACAACCCTAACAGGATATAAATTCACAGCAACATTTTCACAGAAAGAAAGTACAGTTTTCCCAAATGTCATATGGAAACGAAAATAGACTTGATCAGGATTCTTACTATCAAAATAACATAGAAGATTTTTACATCCTAACATCGACGACTGTAAAAACAAGCTCAAATGATTAAAACTAACCACAAACAAAGGCACAAATCAAAAATTGGTAAATGTTCATGCTTTGCCAGACTCTGCACATCAAGCAGAAATTGAAAGATACCAAGGTCATATGAAATTAGATGATAAATATCCGTTCCACGGCGCACACGGACAATTAACGTATGACCTACAGGATACAAATTGCATGCCACACAATGGAATGAATAATCCTTCAAAAAAAAGCAGACACAAAAAAAGGGTGTCACCAAAAGATGTTTTTTGATGGAAAATTCAAAAATTACAACTAACCCGAAATTTAAAAGAGGACACAAAAATTTACCACGGAGTACGCTTACCTTGCAAAAATGACCAAGGTTATTGAGATCCCACCACAAGAACACAAGCAACCATCCTTTCGGTTCTCTCAAGACACATGTGCCACATTACAAGTTGCAAAAAATTTTGATTAAGTAAACCCTGATAAACTAAGACAAAACAGAAATCGCTATAACAATATAAATGGAATAGAAAATGTATTAACACGTTTTCAAATCTATCGCGAAACAGAACTCGCTTGTAACCATAAAACTCTATTATACAAAACGCAATATTCAGAATTTCTTGTCGAATGCGAAAACAGAAAACTAACCCAACTCCAACGTACCACAGTTCTAGTGACAAAAAACTCAGACATCTCAGTAACGTTTTTGAAAAGCACAGAAAATACTGGTGAAAAACTTCGAAAAAAACTTTGAACTTGAATGAACTTAAATTCAACAATCACTCGCACTAGCAGTATTAAAAATACTTTATGCAGGATATTTATTATCAGACAATAGATCAAATTTCATAGATAACGGAGGAAACATACTATGGTACTACACATTTACTAAAAACTTGTCACCATTATATGTTTTTGAAGATGAAAAATTGTATATAGGAATCCCTAAATTCTACAAAAGTAAAAACCATTCTGTCGATACACTGTCTAGATGAACATATCTTTGGGATAGAGCCGTCCCATGTGGATATGAAAATAGCAGTAACGCTGTACAGCTAAACCCAGATGAAGACAAATACTCTCACCCCATACTCCGCGCCTCAATGACAAGTGATCAACCCGACCCCCTAGCCCCATCAATGAAGAACTAGAATACGAGCTTGAACGTTTCATCACTTTACAACAACAGCTTCAAAACACTAACACATTAACAATTCATCACTTATCACAATCCGTTTCCTCCTCCAAATCCTCCAACCCAGCCTCCACAGTAGAAGAAACCAGAGAGTATTCAAACGGAAGCACCCCAATACCCATAGACTTCACCATCACCGACCACCCCGACTGGTTCCCCTTCACCCACTCCACACAAACACCAATGAATTTTTAAAAGATAGCTTACCATTCTTCCCACAATACACTTAGTATCAGGCCACTAACAACGAGAAACGAACTTAAGTTGATGAGTATAGTCTGGTTCCCACACTATCATGGACCTCATATTACCACTTCACTAATATACTAGCACTCCCTTTATACGATAACCCAGCTGACAATGAAAAATGTCAATCTCGACTACACGACCTAACCACAGCACTACATGAAAAACAATTCACAACCATAAAAGACAAACATTTAAAAGATTTATTGCGCAAAAAGCAAACAGATTTTCAATTATTCACTACGATCAAGTTTTTGCACAAGATATGGAATATACAGTCATACAAGACAAAATCACTAATACCCAACTAACTGATAAATTTTTATGAAAAAAAAAATGTTTTTGTAATTAACAGCTTGAACAAAAAATTTAATAATATTATTTCTACTGCACTCCGAGACACCAAAGCTTATCATTACTTTTTCAACAAGTTTAATCACTTTTCAATAACTTTTATTTTTCTCACACCAAAAAGACGTGACTAGCACTGCTCGCATGAAATAATGTTACGCACTACGCTTACCCACACATACACCTATTTTAAGATTTTTTAATACCACCCCATAACTAACACAACATTACGAAACCCACAACACGGATTCACTTTCATTAACTCCAAATACACCTCACCATACTTTCTAAACTTCACTTGCTGTCTAAAAATAACTAATTTGGGCGGCATCCTCCGAAATTATGACCACATAAGACAATTGAATTTATTCTGCCCACTAAGCAACCCCATTCTGCCCACCCAGTAATCATCTCCTACGAAAAGATACAGCCCATCGAAGTCCAAACTCTAGAATACATACACAACACTAAAAACAATCACAAGCTATATAACCTAATCCCAAATACGCCGCATGAATTCTCACTCAATAGTGAAAAGCACAACATCATCCGAGCACTCGAGCTTCTATGGCCTCTCCTTCAAACTAAATGTGTTATCCACAAGCTTGCCAAGCTCCTCACATCATCAGACACTATTCGCACTTATTTTCCAAATGGATTTGTTGTCGACGACAACCGTTTGTAAGTATAAATAATTATTTAAATTTAAAAATTAAAAAAAAAACTAACCAGTTTTTAAATGTCTCACTTTTTAATTAAGTGCTCAAATATAATTTAACAATCGCAGTATGTAATTGAAGCATTAAATTTTTCTTTTCAAAGCAGTAATTTCATAAATTTTAATTTCCTTAGCAGTAAACTATATTGATATGTAGTAAATTCATAAAGTTGCAAATAAATTGAAGAAATTTGAACTTGTTAGAAGACGCTTCGTTTATAAATTTGAATTCTCCACTCGCCCATAAATCACACACTCTTTTCACAGCCGCACAGCTCGCCCACAAAGAATTGTTTAAATAATTAACATCAATTTTAACCTTCACTGATAACAACTCTAACTTGTTTTCAAACTTTCCTTTGACCCGGTTGGAAGGAAATTATTAAGTAAATTAAGCTAACCAACGCAGCTTAAAAACGCCACAAAACCACAAACTAATATCATGACCGAGAAAAAAAGTCTCACAGTACCCAAACCGGCCTAAACACAAATTGAAATTGGATAAAATCATCTTTTGGAAGCCATTTTCAAGTTTAAAAAAAACCAAATAAAACACAAAAAAGTCGAAAGACAAAACCAAAACAAATGATTGTGATGTTGAGAAAAGGTCACTACCAAAACAAAAATGAGAAAAAAACGTAATGAAAATGTAACAAAAGGTTGAACATAAAAAAGACTCTGCACAAAGAGACGATAAATAATAGCCCATTCCTGGCCTCACCAACCAGAGCGACGTCCTGAGCATGGTCTATAGCTGGCCTAACCCATCGCGCCATTACCACGTTTTGTGACCCACACTCTAACTTTGACGAGAGTTGCTCTAGGGTGAGTGAATTTTTAAAATAACCAAGCTAAAATTAAAACGCTTTTGCGATAATATTTATTATTCAATCATAACCAAAAACAAAACTTAACCAACAAGATGTTAACATATGAAAGCAATTTGTAAAGATTTCTTATAGCCTAAGCAACGAGCAGCAAAGGAGATGACAACCCGACTACATTCCAATCTGGAATTGCAAATCTATTTGGTTTGCTGCCGAAGTCACTACCCTTAAGGGTTTTTAGGTATGGACTCAACATCGCAGCAAAGGAAACCCATTGAGCCAGACCAATGACCATCTCGATGTTGATCTCACATACCGATCCTAGTCACTTGGCACTTCACACGGAAAAGTCAAACTTCATCCTGCACGTAGTCTCGATCTAAATTTAATGAAATCGATATATCATAGCATCGATCAGAAGTCTTCACACAATCACCCAAGACTACCCACGATCAACGAGACCCATCATAAAACACGAACAAAACAGCCTTCTTCCATCTACACAAACAACTACATCTCTCCTCTCTCCAAGAAGTCACTGCTCAAAACTTCAAAATAAAACTACATCACCCGTCCGCCACTATAAAAATCAATTATAAACTAAAAAATCCCTGGAACCCGGATGGGTGGAGCCAGTTCTAAACAAGTATTTAAAAACCAATTAAATTTTTGATAAAATCGTCTCTATAACATATTACTAACTAACCAATCATATTCCATCTCTGACATTGACACTTATTGATAAGTGCTGAAAATACTTGTAGTTTCAGCACCAGAACATTTTGAATAAATCTTAGTATACAGTTGTTCTCCTTCTGGATAAACTCCAAGAACTAACTCGCGAAGATCTATTGAGACTAGGAGATATAAAAGGTTGCACGAATCTATCCGGCCGAAAATAAGACAGCGAGACGAACAGGCGGTGTATCTTATCTGAAATTACTCTATGAGTACAGGCCAAAGTTCATAACTCAGAAGAACAAAATGAGTGTCCTTGTTGCGGAATCTCCCTAACATTTCCCAAAAAGCACAGTTTGGTCTCGTAATGGACCGCCATGAGAAAGGCTACTCGTGGTCCCAAAAAACATTAGCGAAACTTTTGGACCATCGAAAAAATTGTCATCACAATAACACTAAGCTAAAAAAAGTGCAAAGAAAGTTTCAGTCAGTTTTAAAACATGTTAAAACTTTACGGAACGATCAAAGAAAATGAAAGAACAAAAGAAGAACAAAGGGAGCGTCCTTGTTGTGGAATTCGCTTACAATGCACAAAATGCACAGTTTGGCCACGTAATGCAATTTTTTTTTATTTCTATGAAAACTTTCTTTAAGAAATTCACTTATCGAGAAACTGTTGATGTGCGGAGACATTCATAGCAAACCTGGACTCATTGTAAGTTGTTATGAAACAAGTTAAAAGTAAAGCAAACTTTAAAATTTAAGAAATTAAATCATCTAAACGTTCAAAGCAAAATCAAGAAAAATAAAAGCATCGAAGCTTTCTTGAAATTATGAAAGTACAACACATGGAAAAACAAAAAGTTGGGTTGAATCCGGTTTCACCACAAGCTTATTGATGAATGAATTTAGTTATCAGTTTTCTAGACAAGATAGATCAAACAAAAACTCTAGAGGAGGCGGTTCAATTTGATGCATGACTCAATCCTATGTTAAGTGATGACACACAACATCTTAACAACAGCATAACCTTGAACTTTTTGATGGAGTTTTGCTTATGTGCTCATCAAAAAAAGGTCATTTGAACATTGCCTATTCGCCAAGAACTAGACACACCGGTCTCTTTCTTAAAAAAACAGACTGTGACATTATTTCCATGATCAGTGATAAACAAAAGCATTTTCTTGATTGGAGATTATAATGTAACAGTAGTAGATGTTGGAGCTGAAGTGAAGAACCCAAGTATTAAGATACGTTATAGAATTCCGATCCTCCATGCTATGTAATAACAATGGATATAGAGTCTACAATGTATAGGCATAGGGAATACCAATGATAAGGTTTCATGATTTGTGTGATGGTGAGTTAAGGGTAAGAAAAACGAATTTTTTTCTAGATTTTTTGTAAAAAATTCTAGTTTTTTTTTTGCAAAAACATTGGCACCTATTATTTAATTTATAAATATCAAAGGATAATTACTTCTAGCTTGTGAAAGGAAGGTTAAGTATTTAGTTTTTTGGTTCATGCTAAGTAAGTGGTAAGAGATTTTGGGCAAAAACTTGGAGTTTTTATCACACAACTGAAAGTTTTTCAAAAAAACTTCAAAACATGATAAGGTTTGTTTTAAGTCGACCTTTTACAATCTATTAGATACTCTTAATTTTTGAAAAATCTACGTAAAACTATTTTTGAAAGACACAGGAAATACTGGTGGACAACTTCTTTGAACTAGAACAAACACAATTTCTACAATCACTCGCACTAGCAGTATTAAAAATACCTTACGCAGGATATTTATTATCAGACAAAAGATCAAATTTCATCGATTACGTTTCATGTACTAAAAACTTAACACTAATATATGTTTTTGAAGACAAAAGATGTTATAAAGGAATGCCTATATTCTACAAAAAAAAAGTACATTTTGTCGATACAATTTCTAGAAGAACATATTTTTTGGATAAAGACGTCCCATTTGGATCTGAAAATAACCACAACGCTGTACAGCTAAACTCAGATGAAGACAAATACTCTCACCCCATACTCCGCGATTATGCCACCATTAAAGAAGCTTTCACCAGAAAGTATCAGAGCGATTGCTCGTAACCGCAATGTAGACTTACAATCAAAAAGCATATACTCCAGATCCGATATGCAAATCACATTGGCGCACAACAGTTTCAAGAACTTCTTACTAAAATTGACAAAATCCAAATACAATCATTAGATCAGAATTCAAGAAAACTTGCCGAAACCGCAGGGATTTCAGACATCTGTGCACAAGATAACAGCGGATACTTTAAATATACAAAAGATGACCTATATTTAAACGGTGAGCAAAACCGTCCACAAGATGTTTCACCTATTAATATTTTTTGTTCCGTAAATCTAAAAAATGAACTTCTCGCCTTTCTAGGATGGCCCTATTACATCTTAGAAAGATTGACTATCTTATACGCTATGTTTAACTTTTTTTGGATTTCTCTTCTCATCATCAAAAAAATTTTCAACACATGCGCAAAACACACACAAGTCAACAAACAAGAAAGTGTAGCATGCATATTGTTTGCACGATTTTTTAGACTTTTTTTAAACTCAATTATTAAAATTCTTTTAGACCCTCAAATAAGCGAATACAATAAAAAAAATTATGAACCACACCAAATGCATACGGTACTTCACAAGACAACAGAAATACTACACCTACCGCACAAAAATTACAAAACTTCCATGATAACCAACTCTACAAGTCATAGCTACCCACTAAGCTCAGTTACTCATATAAAAGCCCATCAACCAAAAATAGAAGACAAATACGAAACAATTGTAGAACAACCACACACCACCAACTTTTGTTCTTAGAACTACCATCTTTTTAACCCACTATGAGCCGCCAAATCGGATCCCTCAACCGCTCCCCTTCTTAACCATCCTTTCTCCAACGTCAATCATCTAGCATATCAACTTCTGACCTCACTTCTTCTCCCTAGCCCTCATTCACCACTAATTCACCACGCTTGGATTCTTATGATTCCACAAACACTGTTTTTCACACCATCTCACAATTTAATAATTCCAATATTGAAAATCAAATTGAGTTTCAGAACACCGAGCCCGACCCGTCCAATTTTTCGCAACCCCCCTTCCGTCCGCTCCTCACCCCAACTCCCAATGAAACTTCCCCAGCTCCTTCATCCTACGCAGACACAACCCCAAAACTCTCCCCGATAACAAGTGATTAATCCGCTCCCCCTAACCCCGTCAATGAAGAACTAGAATACGAGCTTGAACCTTTCCTCACTTTACAACAACAGCTTCAAAACACTAACACATTAACAATTCATCACTCATCACAATCCGTTTCCTCCTCCGAATCATCCAACTCAGCCTCCACAGTAGACAAAACCAGAGAGTATTCAAACGAAAGCACTCGACTGTTTTCCCTTCAGCCACTCCACGCAAACATAGGGAGTTTTTAAAAGATAGTTTACCATTCTTCCCACAATACACTTACTCTCAGACCAATAAGAACGACCAACGAACTTAAGTTGATGAGTATAGTCTGGTTCACACCTATCATGGACCTCATACTACCACTTCACTAATCCACCAGCACTCCCTTCATACAATAACCCAGCTCAAAATGAAAAATGTCAATACCAACTACACGACCTAACCACAACACTACCTCAAAAACAATTCACAACCATAGGACTAACGCATACATTTAACAGATTTGTTGCGCAAAACGCAAACAGATTTTCAATTAATCACTACGATCAAGTTCTTCCTTAATATATGGAAAAACTAGTCATACAGGAAGACAAAAACACTAATACCCAACTAACTGATTTTTTTTTCATGAAAAACAAAACGTTTAAAAGCATGAACAAAAAAATTGTTAATATTATCTCTACTGCAATCCAAGACAACAAAGCTTACCATTATTTTTTCAACAATTTTAATCACCTTTCACTAATTTTAATTTTCTCACACCAAAAGAAAGTTGACTAGCACTGCTCGCATGAGATAATGTTACGCACTAAGCTTACCCACACATACACCTAGTGTAAGTTTTTTCAACAACACTTCATAACTAACACACCATCACGAAAACCACAACATATATTCACTTTCAATAACTCCAAATACACCTCACCAAACTTTCTAAACTTCACTTATTGTCTAAAAAAAACTATTTTGAGCGGCATCCTCCGAAATTATGACCAGATAAGACAATTGAATTTATTCTGCCCTGTTGTTGAAGAATCCCGCCAACTAATAATCCCCCACGAAAAGATACAGCCCATCGAAGTTCAAACTATTAGTACTATTTTCCCAAATGGATTTTTTATCGACAACAACCGTTTGTAAGTATAATTAATCAATTAAACTAAAAAATTTAAAAACCTACCAATCAATATTTATATTTTTCTCACTTTTCTTTTTTAGATTTCACCATTCAATCATCTAAAACAAATAAAAACAAACAAAAATTTGTAAACTTTTTTCTATAAAGTTTTCAAAATTATTTTAACAATCGCAGTATGTAATTGAAGGATTAAATTTTTTTCCAAAGCAGTAAATTCATAAATTTTGATTTCCATAGCAGTAAATTATATTCATATGTAGTAAATTCATAAAATTGCAAATAAATTGAAGAAATCTGAACTTGTTACAAGACGCTTCTTTTATAAATTTGAATTCTTCACTCTTCCATAAATCAAACACCCTTTCCACAACCGCACAGCTCGCCCACAAAGAATTGTTAAAATAATTAACATCAATTTTAACTTTCACTGATAACAACTCTAACTTTTTTTCAAACTTTTCTTTGACCCGATTGGAAGGAGTTATAAAGTAATTCAATCTAACCAACGCAGCTTACTAACGCCACAAAACCACAAACTAATAGCATGACCAAGAAAGAAAGTCCCACGGTACCCAAAACTCACACTCTATTTTCAACCAAAAATAAAGCTTAACCAACAAGATGTAAACATAAAAATGCAGTTCGCAAAGATTTCTTAGAGCCCAAGCAACGAGCAGCAAAGGAGATGACAACCCGACCACATTCCACTTCTGCAATTGCAAATCTATTTGGTTTGCTGCCGAAGTCACTACCCTTAAGGGTTTTTAGGTATGGACTCAACATCGCAGCAAAGGAAACCCATTGAGCCAGACCAATGACCATCTCGATGTTGATCTCACATACCGATCCTAGTCACTTGGCACTTCACACGGAAAAGTCAAACTTCATCCTGCACGTAGTCTCGATCTAAATTTAATGAAATCGATATATCATAGCATCGATCAGAAGTCTTCACACAATCACCCAAGACTACCCACGATCAACGAGACCCATCATAAAACACGAACAAAACAGCCTTCTTCCATCTACACAAACAACTACATCTCTCCTCTCTCCAAGAAGTCACTGCTCAAAACTTCAAAATAAAACTACATCACCCGTCCGCCACTATAAAAATCAATTATAAACTAAAAAATCCCTGGAACCCGGATGGGTGGAGCCAGTTCTAAACAAGTATTTAAAAACCAATTAAATTTTTGATAAAATCGTCTCTATAACATTTTACTAACTAACCAATCATATTCCATCTCTGACATTGACACTTATTGATAAGTGCTGAAAATACTTGTAGTTTCAGCACCAGAACATTTTGAATAAATCTTAGTATACAGTTGTTCTCCTTCTGGATAAACTCCAAGAACTAACTCGCGAAGATCTATTGAGACTAGGAGATATAAAAGGTTGCACGAATCTATCCGGCCGAAAATAAGACAGCGAGACGAACAGGCGGTGTATCTTATCTGAAATTACTCTATGAGTACAGGCCAAAGTTCATAACTCAGAAGAACAAAATGAGTGTCCTTGTTGCGGAATCTCCCTAACATTTCCCAAAAAGCACAGTTTGGTCTCGTAATGGACCGCCATGAGAAAGGCTACTCGTGGTCCCAAAAAACATTAGCGAAACTTTTGGACCATCGAAAAAATTGTCATCACAATAACACTAAGCTAAAAAAAGTGCAAAGAAAGTTTCAGTCAGTTTTAAAACATGTTAAAACTTTACGGAACGATCAAAGAAAATGAAAGAACAAAAGAAGAACAAAGGGAGCGTCCTTGTTGTGGAATTCGCTTACAATGCACAAAATGCACAGTTTGGCCACGTAATGCAATTTTTTTTTATTTCTATGAAAACTTTCTTTAAGAAATTCACTTATCGAGAAACTGTTGATGTGCGGAGACATTCATAGCAAACCTGGATTCATTGTAAGTTGTTATGAAACAAGTTAAAAGTAAAGCAAACTTTAAAATTTAAGAAATTAAATCATCTAAACGTTCAAAGCAAAATCAAGAAAAATAAAAGCATCGAAGCTTTCTTGAAATTATGAAAGTACAACACATGGAAAAACAAAAAGTTGGGTTGAATCCGGTTTCACCACAAGCTTATTGATGAATGAATTTAGTTATCAGTTTTCTAGACAAGATAGATCAAACAAAAACTCTAGAGGAGGCGGTTCAATTTGATGCATGACTCAATCCTATGTTAAGTGATGACACACAACATCTTAACAACAGCATAACCTTGAACTTTTTGATGGAGTTTTGCTTATGTGCTCATCAAAAAAAGGTCATTTGAACATTGCCTATTCGCCAAGAACTAGACACACCGGTCTCTTTCTTAAAAAAACAGACTGTGACATTATTTCCATGATCAGTGATAAACAAAAGCATTTTCTTGATTGGAGATTATAATGTAACAGTAGTAGATGTTGGAGCTGAAGTGAAGAACCCAAGTATTAAGATACGTTATAGAATTCCGATCCTCCATGCTATGTAATAACAATGGATATAGAGTCTACAATGTATAGGCATAGGGAATACCAATGATAAGGTTTCATGATTTGTGTGATGGTGAGTTAAGGGTAAGAAAAACGAATTTTTTTCTAGATTTTTTGTAAAAAATTCTAGTTTTTTTTTTTGCAAAAACATTGGCACCTATTATTTAATTTATAAATATCAAAGGATAATTACTTCTAGCTTGTGAAAGGAAGGTTAAGTATTTAGTTTTTTGGTTCATGCTAAGTAAGTGGTAAGAGATTTTGGGCAAAAACTTGGAGTTTTTATCACACAACTGAAAGTTTTTCAAAAAAACTTCAAAACATGATAAGGTTTGTTTTAAGTCGACCTTTTACAATCTATTAGATACTCTTAATTTTTGAAAAATCTACGTAAAACTATTTTTGAAAGACACAGGAAATACTGGTGGACAACTTCTTTGAACTAGAACAAACACAATTTCTACAATCACTCGCACTAGCAGTATTAAAAATACCTTATGCAGGATATTTATTATCAGACAAAAGATCAAATTTCATCGATTACGTTTCATGTACTAAAAACTTAACACTAATATATGTTTTTGAAGACAAAAGATGTTATAAAGGAATGCCTATATTCTACAAAAAAAAAGTACATTTTGTCGATACAATTTCTAGAAGAACATATTTTTTGGATAAAGACGTCCCATTTGGATCTGAAAATAACCACAACGCTGTACAGCTAAACTCAGATGAAGACAAATACTCTCACCCCATACTCCGCGATTATGCCACCATTAAAGAAGCTTTCACCAGAAAGTATCAGAGCGATTGCTCGTAACCGCAATGTAGACTTACAATCAAAAAGCATATACTCCAGATCCGATATGCAAATCACATTGGCGCACAACAGTTTCAAGAACTTCTTACTAAAATTGACAAAATCCAAATACAATCATTAGATCAGAATTCAAGAAAACTTGCCGAAACCGCAGGGATTTCAGACATCTGTGCACAAGATAACAGCGGATACTTTAAATATACAAAAGATGACCTATATTTAAACGGTGAGCAAAACCGTCCACAAGATGTTTCACCTATTAATATTTTTTGTTCCGTAAATCTAAAAAATGAACTTCTCGCCTTTCTAGGATGGCCCTATTACATCTTAGAAAGATTGACTATCTTATACGCTATGTTTAACTTTTTTTGGATTTCTCTTCTCATCATCAAAAAAATTTTCAACACATGCGCAAAACACACACAAGTCAACAAACAAGAAAGTGTAGCATGCATATTGTTTGCACGATTTTTTAGACTTTTTTTAAACTCAATTATTAAAATTCTTTTAGACCCTCAAATAAGCGAATACAATAAAAAAAATTATGAACCACACCAAATGCATACGGTACTTCACAAGACAACAGAAATACTACACCTACCGCACAAAAATTACAAAACTTCCATGATAACCAACTCTACAAGTCATAGCTACCCACTAAGCTCAGTTACTCATATAAAAGCCCATCAACCAAAAATAGAAGACAAATACGAAACAATTGTAGAACAACCACACACCACCAACTTTTGTTCTTAGAACTACCATCTTTTTAACCCACTATGAGCCGCCAAATCGGATCCCTCAACCGCTCCCCTTCTTAACCATCCTTTCTCCAACGTCAATCATCTAGCATATCAACTTCTGACCTCACTTCTTCTCCCTAGCCCTCATTCACCACTAATTCACCACGCTTGGATTCTTATGATTCCACAAACACTGTTTTTCACACCATCTCACAATTTAATAATTCCAATATTGAAAATCAAATTGAGTTTCAGAACACCGAGCCCGACCCGTCCAATTTTTCGCAACCCCCCTTCCGTCCGCTCCTCACCCCAACTCCCAATGAAACTTCCCCAGCTCCTTCATCCTACGCAGACACAACCCCAAAACTCTCCCCGATAACAAGTGATCAATCCGCTCCCCCTAACCCCGTCAATGAAGAACTAGAATACGAGCTTGAACCTTTCCTCACTTTACAACAACAGCTTCAAAACACTAACACATTAACAATTCATCACTCATCACAATCCGTTTCCTCCTCCGAATCATCCAACTCAGCCTCCACAGTAGACAAAACCAGAGAGTATTCAAACGAAAGCACTCGACTGTTTTCCCTTCAGCCACTCCACGCAAACATAGGGAGTTTTTAAAAGATAGTTTACCATTCTTCCCACAATACACTTACTCTCAGACCAATAAGAACGACCAACGAACTTAAGTTGATGAGTATAGTCTGGTTCACACCTATCATGGACCTCATACTACCACTTCACTAATCCACCAGCACTCCCTTCATACAATAACCCAGCTCAAAATGAAAAATGTCAATACCAACTACACGACCTAACCACAACACTACCTCAAAAACAATTCACAACCATAGGACTAACGCATACATTTAACAGATTTGTTGCGCAAAACGCAAACAGATTTTCAATTAATCACTACGATCAAGTTCTTCCTTAATATATGGAAAAACTAGTCATACAGGAAGACAAAAACACTAATACCCAACTAACTGATTTTTTTTTCATGAAAAACAAAACGTTTAAAAGCATGAACAAAAAAATTGTTAATATTATCTCTACTGCAATCCAAGACAACAAAGCTTACCATTATTTTTTCAACAATTTTAATCACCTTTCACTAATTTTAATTTTCTCACACCAAAAGAAAGTTGACTAGCACTGCTCGCATGAGATAATGTTACGCACTAAGCTTACCCACACATACACCTAGTGTAAGTTTTTTCAACAACACTTCATAACTAACACACCATCACGAAAACCACAACATATATTCACTTTCAATAACTCCAAATACACCTCACCAAACTTTCTAAACTTCACTTATTGTCTAAAAAAAACTATTTTGAGCGGCATCCTCCGAAATTATGACCAGATAAGACAATTGAATTTATTCTGCCCTGTTGTTGAAGAATCCCGCCAACTAATAATCCCCCACGAAAAGATACAGCCCATCGAAGTTCAAACTATTAGTACTATTTTCCCAAATGGATTTTTTATCGACAACAACCGTTTGTAAGTATAATTAATCAATTAAACTAAAAAATTTAAAAACCTACCAATCAATATTTATATTTTTCTCACTTTTCTCTTTTAGATTTCACCATTCAATCATCTAAAACAAATAAAAACAAACAAAAATTTGTAAACTTTTTTCTATAAAGTTTTCAAAATTATTTTAACAATCGCAGTATGTAATTGAAGGATTAAATTTTTTTCCAAAGCAGTAAATTCATAAATTTTGATTTCCATAGCAGTAAATTATATTCATATGTAGTAAATTCATAAAATTGCAAATAAATTGAAGAAATCTGAACTTGTTACAAGACGCTTCTTTTATAAATTTGAATTCTTCACTCTTCCATAAATCACACACCCTTTCCACAACCGCACAGCTCGCCCACAAAGAATTGTTAAAATAATTAACATCAATTTTAACTTTCACTGATAACAACTCTAACTTTTTTTCAAACTTTTCTTTGACCCGATTGGAAGGAGTTATAAAGTAATTCAATCTAACCAACGCAGCTTACTAACGCCACAAAACCACAAAATAATAGCATGACCAAGAAAGAAAGTCCCACGGTACCCAAAACTCACACTCTATTTTCAACCAAAAATAAAGCTTAACCAACAAGATGTAAACATAAAAATGCAGTTCGCAAAGATTTCTTAGAGCCCAAGCAACGAGCAGCAAAGGAGATGACAACCCGACCACATTCCACTTCTGCAATTGCAAATCTATTTGGTTTGCTGCCGAAGTCACTACCCTTAAGGGTTTTTAGGTATGGACTCAACATCGCAGCAAAGGAAACCCATTGAGCCAGACCAATGACCATCTCGATGTTGATCTCACATACCGATCCTAGTCACTTGGCACTTCACACGGAAAAGTCAAACTTCATCCTGCACGTAGTCTCGATCTAAATTTAATGAAATCGATATATCATAGCATCGATCAGAAGTCTTCACACAATCACCCAAGACTACCCACGATCAACGAGACCCATCATAAAACACGAACAAAACAGCCTTCTTCCATCTACACAAACAACTACATCTCTCCTCTCTCCAAGAAGTCACTGCTCAAAACTTCAAAATAAAACTACATCACCCGTCCGCCACTATAAAAATCAATTATAAACTAAAAAATCCCTGGAACCCGGATGGGTGGAGCCAGTTCTAAACAAGTATTTAAAAACCAATTAAATTTTTGATAAAATCGTCTCTATAACATTTTACTAACTAACCAATCATATTCCATCTCTGACATTGACACTTATTGATAAGTGCTGAAAATACTTGTAGTTTCAGCACCAGAACATTTTGAATAAATCGTAGTATACAGTTGTTCTCCTTCTGGATAAACTCCAAGAACTAACTCGCGACGATGTATTGAGACTAGGGGATATAGTAGTTAGATTAAGATTGGTGTTAGACTAAAAAGTTGCACGAATCTATCCGGCCGAAATTGAGATATCGAGACGAACAGGCGGTGTACCTTATCTGAAATTACTCTATGAGTATAGGCCAAAGGTCATAACTCAGAAGAACAAAGTGAGTGTCCTTGTTGTCGAATCCCCCTAAAATTTCCCAAAAAGCACAGTTTGGTCTCGTTATGGACCACCATGAGAAAGGCTACTCGTGGTTCCAAAAAACATTAGCGAAACTTTCAGTCAGAAAGATTCAGTCAGTATTGAAAAATCAGTCGCATTTTATTATAACTGTTAGTAAAGGTATAACAATAATGCATTTGATATCTAAGAAAGCCTACTCTGGGACAAGAAATACCAACTGAGAGTTTTGTTTGAAAAAGTTCCCTAGTGCTGACCTTGATTAACCAAGGTTAGGAAAGCATGGTAAAGATTCCAGACTCATGCAGGAGGTAAACTTACTTTGATTAAACTGATACACTGATCACTAGCAATTAGAGAAATAACATCAAACATTGTTAGTTTCAATAGCACTCCAATGTTCAAATTTCCATATCATCCAAAAGTCATCAAAACAAAGTGGATCCACGTTGTCCTAAACCAGAACTCGGCGCTGCCTAAAAATATTGAGCATAAAAAGTTTTCTGGTTCACTTATCTCAGTATTTACACGAACCAATTTCAAAAAATAATTATCGATTTTTTTAATACTAAAACGAAAGAAAAACTGAAAATTGATAGTGTTTGTTTGCAGTAAAAATCTTTACAGCTGCTCAAAGTCTAGTGTTTCTGACTCTATTAGGTGATATCATTTTCCACTTATTAAATTCCAGTGGAACGCTGGAGAGCCCCATCGACATAACAAAAACAACAACTACAGAATATATCTCTTTCACGCCCTCATTACGAGGCCAAACTCTGCACTTGTGTCTGTATGTTCCTAGATTCCAAGACAAATCTTTAAACATGTTAAAGTTTTACGGAACGATCAAAGAAAACGAAATTATCTAGTTTGTAAATATCAAAGGTTAGTTACTTGTAGCTTGTGGAATGAAGGTTAAGTATTTAGTTTTTTGGTTCATGGTAAAAAAGTGGTAAGAGATTTCGGGCGAAACTTGGAAATTTTATCACAAAATTTGAAAGTTTTTCAAAAAAACTTCAAAACACATAAGGTTTGTTTTAAGTCGACCTTTTACATTTTATTAGATACTCCTAATTTTTGAAATATCTACGTGAAACTATGCTAAAACCTACTGAAATTTCGAAAAAAGTCAATTTTTTGAAAGAAGTATAATTAAATACAATGAGAGTATATAAATCACTGCATCGTATTTGAAATTTACAGCAACTTTATGATAAGACACCAACAAAATACTGCATCGTACAAAAACTTAATACATTGAATCACTTCTTATAAAAAAGACACTTGGCTACATAACATTCTATAACCCATATTCGGGACTATCCTACACATGTATCTGTATCTTTTAATAGTTTTATTCAACAAATCTCTCTCCACTAGTTCTTTCAGAAACAACATACCATCAAAATCCTTCTCCTCAAACGAGATTTCAAGATTTATTAGTTACACATTATGACTGTGAAGAAAATGAACAAAAAACACTACATAAAAACCCCATGAGCCAAGTGACTCAATTCGAATCAGAAGCACAAGAAATAGAAATATTAGCGACATTTTATTCAAAAGCTTGAGCTACAACTTTTACAGGATGTGAAATCGCAGCAACATTTTCACAGAAAAAAAGTACATTTTTCCCAAGTGCCAAATGGAAATGAAAATAGACTTGATCACGATTCTTTCTATCAAAATACCCGAAAAGATTTTTAATTCTTAACACCGACGACTATAAAAACAAGCTGAAACGATCAAAGTTAACCACAAACAAAGGCACAAATCAAAATTGAAAAGTTTTCATGTTTTTCTAGACTCTGCGCATCAAGCAGAAATTGAAAGATACCAAGGGCCTATAAAACCAGATGATAAATATCCGTTCCACGGCGCACACGGACGATTAACGTATGACCTATACGATAAAAATTGGATATCACACATTGAAATGAATAACCCTTCAAAATGTAAAGCAGACACAAAAAGTAAAGGGTATCAAGGAAAAATGTTTTTTGATTGGAAAATTCAAAAATTACAACTAACTCAAAACTTAAAAGAGGACACAAAACTTCATCAAGGAGTACGCTTATCTTTAAAAAAATGACCAAGGTTATTGAGATACCACCATAAGAACACAAGCAACTATCGTTTGGTTCCCTGAAGACACAACATGTGCCACATTACATGTTGCAAGAAGTCACGCAAGAATGAACTGTTTTCTTCAAAAAAAAATTCATTGAATCAATTCTTTTTGATAAAGTAAGCCCTGATAAACTAAGACATAAACAGAAATAGCTGTATCAATATCAATGGAATAGAAAATAAATTAACACGTTTTCAAATCTATCGCGAAACGGAACTCGCTTGTAAATAAAAAACTTATTTTGCAAACATTCAGAAATTTTTGTCGAATGCGAAAAAGGTTTTGATATGTAAACAGAATTGTCAACCTCACTCCAACGTATCACAGTTCTAGTGACAAAAAATCAGACATCCCAGCAACGTTTTTGAAAAACACAGGAAATACTGGTGGAAAACTTCGACTAAATTTGAACTAGAACGAACACAATTTCTACAATCACTCGCAATAGCAGTATTGAAAATACCTTATGCAGGATATTTATTATCAGACAAAGGATCAAATTTCATCGATTACGGAGGTAACTTTCTACGGTACTACACATGTACTAAAAACTTAACACTATTATATGTTTTTGAAGATAAAAGATGTTATAAAGGAATCCCTATATTCTACAAAAAAAATACATTTTGTCGATACAATTTCTAGAAGAACATATTTTTTGGATAAAGCCGTCCCATTTGAATCTGGAAATAACCACAACGCTGTACAGCTAAACTCAGATGAAGACAAATACTCTCACCCCATACTCCGCGATTATGCCACCATTAAAGAAGCTTTCACCAGAAAGTATCAGAGCTATTGCTCGTAACCGCAATGTAGACTTACAATCAAAACGTATATACTCCAGATCCGATATGCAAATCACATCGGCGCACAATAATTTCAAGAACTTCTTACAAAAATGGACAAAATGGAAACTATTCAAGAAAACTTGCTGAAACCGCAGAATTTTCAGACATCTATGCACAAGATAACATCGGATACTGTAAGTTTATAAAAGAATACCTAACTTTAAACGGTGAGAAAAACCGTCCACAAGATGTTTCACCTATTAATATTTTTTGTTCCATAAATCTAAAAAACGAACTTCTCGCCTTTCTAGGATGGCCCTATTACATCTTAGAAAGATTGACTATCTTATACGCTATGTTTAGCTTTTTTTGGATTTCTCTTCTCATCATCAAACGAAATTTTCAACACATGCGAAATACACACACAAGTCAACAAACAAGAAAGTGTAGCATGCATTTTTTTGCAGGTTTTTTCTTGGAATTTTTTTAAATTCAATTGTTAAAATTCTTTTAGACCCTCAAATAAGCGAATACAATAAAAAATTATGAACCACACCAAATGCATACGGTACTTCACAAGACAATAGAAATACTGCACCTACCGCACCACAATTACAAAACTTTCATGATAACCAACTATACAAATCATAGCTACCCACGAAGCTCAGTTACTCAAATAAAAGCCCATCAACCAAAAATAGAAGACAAATACGAAAAAATTGTAGAACCACCACACACCACCAACTTTCGTTCTCAGAACTACCATCTTTTTAACCCACTATGAGCCGCCAAATCGGATCATTCAACCGTTCCCCTTCTTAACCATCCAATCTCCAACGTCACTCTTCTAGCATATCAATTTCTGATCTCACTTCTTCTCCCTAGCCCTCATTCACCACTAATTCGCCACGCTTGGATTCTTATGATTCCACAAACACAGTTTTTCACACCATCTCACAATTTAACAATTCCGATATTGAAAATCAAATTGAATTTCAGAACACCGAGCCCGACCCGTCCAATTTTTCGCCACCCCCCTTCCGTCCGCTCCACACCCCAACTCCCAATGAAACTTCCCCAGCTCCTTCGTCCTACGCAGACACAACCCCAAACCTCTCCCCAATAACAAGTGATCAATCCGACCCCCCTAGCCCCGTCATTGAAGAACTAGAATACGAGCTTGAACCTTTCATCACTTTACAACAACAGCTTCAAAACACTAACACATTAACAATTCATCACTTATCACAATCCGTTTCCTCCTCCGAATCCTCCAATTCAGCCTCCACAGTAGAAAAAACCAGAGAGTATTCAAACGAAAGCACTCGACTGTTTTACCTTCACCCACTCCACGCAAACATAAGGAATTTTTAAAAGATAGCTTACCATTCTTCCCACAATACACTTACTATCAGACCAATAACGAACTTAAGTTGATGAGTATAGTCTGGTTCCCAAACTAATTTGGACCTCATACTACCACTTCACTAATCCACCAGCACTCCCTTCATACAATAACCCAGCTCAAAATGAAAAATGTCAATACCAACTACACGACCTAACCACAGCACTACCTCAAAAACAATTCACAACCATAGGACTAACGCATACATTTAACAAATTTGTTGCGCAAAACGCAAACAGATTTTCAATTAATCACTACGATCAAGCTATTGCTTAATATATGGAATGGAATAAACAGTCATACAAGAAGACAAAAACACTAATACCCAACTAACTGACTTTTTTTTTATGGAAAAAAAAACATAACGTTTAAAAGCATGAACAAAAAAAGTGTTAATATTATCTCTACTGCAATCCAAGACAACAAAGCTTACCATTATTTTTTCAATAATTTTAATCACCTTTCACTAATTTTAATTTTCTCACACCAAAAGAAAGTTGACTAGCACTGCTCGCATGAAATAATGTTACGCACTAAGCTTACCAACACATACACCTAGTGTAAGTTTTTTCAACAACACTTCATAACTAACACACCATCACGAAAGCCACAACATATATTCACTTTCAATAACTCCAAATACACCTCTCCAATTTTTCTAAACTTCACTTATTGTCTAAAAAAACTATTTTGAGCGGCATCCTCCGAAATTATGACCAGATAAGACAATCGAATTTATTCTGCCCTGATGTTGAAGAATCCCGCCCACTAATAATCCCCCACGAAAAGATACAGCCCATCGAAGTTCAAACTATTCGCACTAAATTCCCAAATGGATTTTTTGTCGACGACAACTGTTTGTAAGTATAATTAATTAATTAAACTAAAAAATTTAAAATCCTACTAATCAATCTTTATGTTTGTCTCACTTTTCGCTTTTAGATTTCACCATCCAATCATCTAAAACAAATAAAAGTAAAAATTTATTTGTAAAAGTTTTTTCTATAAAGTTTTCAAAATTGTTTTAACAATTGCAGTATGTAATTGAGGGAGTAAATTTTTTTCCAAAGCAGTAAATTTATAACTTTTGATTTCCATAGCAGTAAATTTTATTCATATGTAGTAAATTCATAAAATTGCAAATAAATTGAAGAAATCTGAACTTGTTAGAAGACGCTTCGTTTATAAATTTGAATTCTTCACTCGCCCATAAATCACACACCCTTTTCACAACCGCACAGCTCGCCCACAAAGAATTGTTTAAATAATTAACATCAATTTTAACTTTCACTGATAACAACTCTAACTTGTTTTCAAACTTTCCTTTGACCCGGTTGGAAGGAATTATAAAGTAAATTAATCTAACCAACGCAGCTTACTAACGCCACAAAACTACAAACTAACAGCATGACCAAGAAAGATAGCCCACGGTACACAAACTGGCCTAAACCCAGATTGAAACTGGATAAATTCATTTTTTGAAAGCCACTTTCAAGTTTAATAAAAAAACCAAATACACAAAAAAGTCGAAAGACAAAACCAAAACAAATGATTCTACTTTGGAGAAAAGGACACAACCAAAACAAAAATGCGAAAAATACGTAATGAAAATGTAACAAAAGTTGCACATAAAAAAGACTCTGCACAAAGAGACCATAAATAACAGCCCACTCCTGGCCTCGTCAACCAGAGTGAAGTCCTGAGCATTGTCTTCAGCCGGCTTAACCCACCGCGCTACAACCACGCTTTGTGACCATCACTCTATTTTCAACCACAAATAAAGCTTAACCAACAAGATGTTAACATATAAAAGCAGTTCGTAAAGATTTCTTAGAGCCCAAGCAACGAGCAGCAAAGGAGATGACAACCCGACCACATTCCACTTCTGGAATTGCAAATCTATTTGGTTTGCTGCCGAAGTCACTTCTTCAAAGGTTTTTTAAGTATGGACCCAACATCGCAGCAAAGGAAACCCATTGAGCCAGACCATTGACCATCTCGATGTTGATCTCACATACCGATCTTAGTCACTTGGCACTTCACACGGAAAAGTCAAACTTCACCCTGCACCTAGTCTCGATCTAAATTTAATGAAATCGATATATCATAGCATCGATCAGAAGTCTTCACACAATCACCCAAGACTACCCATGATCAACGAGACCCATCTTAAAATACGAAAAAAACAGCCTTCTTCCATCTACACAAACAACTACATCTCTCCTCTTTCCAAGAAGTCACTGCTCAAAACATCAAAAGAAAACTACATCACCCGTCCTTCACTATAAAAAACAATTAAAAACTAAAAACTCTCTAACCCGGATGGTTGGAGCCAGCTCTAAGCAAGTATTAATAAACCAGTTATATTATTGATGAAATTGTCTCTATAACATATTACTAACAAACCAATCATATTTCATCTCTGACAACGACACTTATTGGTAAGGGCTGAAAATACTTGTAGTTTCAGCACCAGAACATTTTGAATAAATCGTAGTATACAGTTGTTCTCTTTCTGGATAAACTCCAAGAACTAACTCGCGAAGATGTATTGAGACTAGGGGATATAGTAGTTAGATTAAGATTGGTGTTAGACTAAAAAGTTGCACGAATCTATCCGGCCGAAATTGAGATATCGAGACGAACAGGCGGTGTACCTTATCTGAAATTACTCTATGGGTACAGGCCAAAGTTCATAACTCAGAAGAACAAAACGAGTGTCCTTGTTGCGGAATCCCCCTAACATTTGCCCAAAAGCACAGTTTGGTCTCGTAATGGACCGCCATAAGAACGGCTACTCGTGGTCCCAGAAAACATTAGCGAAACTTTTGGACCAACGAAGAAATTGTCATCACAATAACACCAAGCTAAAAAAAGTGCAAAGAAAGTTTCAGTCAGTTTTGAATTATCAGTCGTCATTTTATTATAACTGTTACTAAAGGTTTAACATTAATGCATTTGATATCTAAGAAAGCCTACTTTGGGATAAGACATACCAACTGGGAGTTTTGTTTGAAAAAGTTCCCCATGTGCTGACCTTGAGAAACCAAGGTTAGGAAAGCATGGAAAAGATTCAAAACTCATACAGGAGGTAAACTTACTTTGATTTAACTGATGCACTGATCACTAGTAATAAGAGAAATAACAACAAACATTGTCAGTTTCAATAACACTCCAATTTTCAAATTTCCATATCATCCAAAAGCCATCCAAACAAAGGATTTACGTTCTGCTAAAACAGAACTCCAGAGCTGCCTAGAAATAATGCCCATAAAAAAAGACTTTTTCTGGCTCACTTATCTCAAAATTTCAACGAACCAATTTCAAAAATAAATAATCGATTTTTTTGATACTTTAACGAAAAAAAAAACAGAAAATTGATAATGTTTGTTTGCAGTATAAAAAAATATTTACATCTGCTCAAAATCTAGTGTTTTTGACTCTGTTAGGTGATCTCATTTTCCACTTGTTAAATTCCAGTGGAACGCCGGAAACCGGAGAACCACATCGACTTAACAAAAACAACAACTACAGAAGATATTTCTTTCACGCCCTAATTTTTTTTATTTCTATGAAAACTTTCTTTAAGAAACTCACTTATCGAGAAAGTGTTGATGTGCGGAGACATTCATAGCAACCCAGGACCCATTCTAAGTTGTTATGAAACAAGTTAAAAACAAAACAAATTTTAAAACTTAAGAAATTAAATCATCTAAACGTTCAAAGCAAAATCAAGAAAATCGAAAGCATCGAAAGTTTCTTGGAATTATCTGGGGAAAATACAACACATGGAAAAACAAAAAATTTGTTTGAATCTGGTTTCACCTCAAGCTTATTGATGAAAGATTATAGTTATCAGTTTTCTAGACAAGATAGATCAAATAAAAACTCTAGAGGGGGCGGTTTATTTTGATGCATGACTCAATCCTATGTTAAGTGATGACACACAACATCTTAACAACAGCATTACCTAGAACTTTTTGATGGAGTTTTGCTCATGTGCTCATTAAAAAAAGGTAACTTGAACCTTGCCTATTCGCCAAGAACTAGACACACACCGGTCTCTTCCTTGAAAAAACAGTCTGTGACATTATTTCCATAATCAGTGAAAACAAAAGCATTTTCTTAATTGGAGATTATGATGTAACAGCAGTAGATATTGGAGCTTAAGCGAACAACCCAAGTATTAAGATACGTTATAGATTTCCGGTCTTCCATGCTAAGTAATAACAATGGATATAGAGTCTACAATGTATTAGGATAGGGAATACCAATGGTAAGGTTTCTTGATTTGTGTGATGATAAGTTAATGCTAAGAAAAACGAGTTTTTTTTTAGATTTTGTATAGAAATGTCTATTTTTTTTTCGCAAAAACTGTGGCGCTGATTGTCTAATTTGTAAATATCAAAGGCCAATTACTTGTAGCTTGATGATTGAAGGTTAAGTAATTAGTGTTTTGGTTCATGGTAAGTAAGTGGTAAGAGTGTTTGGGCGAAAGCTTGGAATTCTTATCACAAAAATTCTTATCACAAAAAAAAAAAAACTTCAAAACACGATAAGATTTGTTATAAGTCTACCTTTACTATTTGTTAGATACTTTTAATTTTTGAAATATCTATGTGAAGCTATGCTGAAACCTACTGAACTTCGAAAAAAGTCAAGTTTTTGAGAAAATTGTTTAAATTACAAAGAAAGTTTGAGAATCACTGCATCGTACAGTAAATTTACTGGCATAATTTACCTTTACAAATAAAAAACTACACATTCACATAAAATTACTTAAAATTATAGTTGAATACAATGAAAGTAATAAACCACTGCATCGTATTTGAAATTTACCGCAAGTTTATGATAAGACACCAACGAAATATTGCATCGTACAAAAGGTTAATACATTGCAACACTTATAATAAATTTTTTTAAACAAAATTTTTAATTTAATTTTTGAATTTGCATTAGTCCTTTTAAGTTCAATGTTTTGTATGAATTCCATCATCTTGAACTTGTCTTTTTGGGTTAAAAATAACTAAGTCCTTTCTTTGTTTGCTCATAAGTGGCCACCATATGGCTTACGGTTCTGAATCCTCCATCGAGCCTTCCCTGTATTTTGATATGGGTCCGTCTCCAGAATCTTCTAGAACTCGTTTGTTCAAATCTTAACTACTGGAATCGAATTTATTTGACATGCAGTCATAGCAGCAATACGTCTTGCTACATAAACATAGCATTTTTGTGCACCTAAATTTTTCTTTGAAAAGTTCTGGCTCCCGTTTATCATGTTTTTTGTGGGTGCTGCAAAACGTTCGAGGGAAGAAACTAGATTTTGGATCTGCCTTTAAGAAATTTTGCAGTTATTTTCAAGTGATTTTTCCCAAATGTCTTTTTTTCTGGTTGGATACAGTCATACAAGCTTTCTTCGGCAAGTGTTAATTAAAGTGATTCTGTATCCGTTTCCAACTCTTTAAATTATATATTCACCACAGAACTTGTCAAAGAAATTGTAGTATATTTCCAACATTCTCAGTTTCAATACTGCAGTATGAAAAATCCAACAATGATGGGTTCTCTGTGTTCAATGGTTGATTTCAACAACCCCAACTTATACGAGTCTTTTTCAACTTTTTTCAATTTTTGACCAATGGTTCATTGATCGCTTTATGAGTTTTTTCATTGTTCAGATACTTCGTAATTGTCTGTCTGGTTCTATCCATCATCTGATATGCATAGGAGAAATTGCCTAAAAGCTTCATAGTCTCCGCCACAACTCCTGACAAAGAGTTTTCGTCTCGTTCTCTTCTAGCTACAACCACTAAATGAACAAAATTATTAAAGCATCTCCGAAGAGAATTTTGAACAAAACGATAAGTTTGGTGCACTGCACTCCAAGTTCCAGATAAAAGCTGAAAAGATGAATTATAACTGCTCCTTTTTCTAGCTTGAAACTAGATATCAGCAGTCTCTGAGGATGTTTTAACATTTCATTCTCGATTGCATAATTCTTTTTGTAGTCTCCAATATGAGTATTTTTGAAAACTGGAGGAAAAATGGCAATTTTGATTTCAGTTCATCTGGAACAACTAAATTGCGCTGAACGTAGCCAAAAAGTGATCCATTTTTTAGTTTCGCTAGAAAGGAGTCTGTAGAAAGAAGTCTCTTGTAAGGAACATGGGTTCTGACCTAACTATAATTTTTGATCTTGTCCACGGATTTGAAACTTTCCCAGCACTCACAACTCCCACATTTCTTCAACTTTGTATTCTTTCTGTTTTATGTATTCCGTCTCATAACATTCATCTCCCTCTTCTTATTATCTCATTCAATATCCTGATCTGATAACGAGGAATGAGCCTCTTGACAAGAACAGAAGTGGCAGTAACATCCAATTGCTTCGAACACTGTCTTACAGTGATCACAATAACCGTCCACATTAAAAAACAGTCAACTTTCTTCTGTTTTCTAGATGTGAAAAAACTCTCAACTTAGCTTTTTGGTCTTGTTTCCTGCTAAAAAGACATGACCATATTCTCGAAATTGCGAGATCGGTTATGTCTACCTTCAAACTTCTGCATATCGGTGTCAAACTCCCATCTCGTGTACAGTCCTGAAGGCATATCTTGACACCTTGAGAAAGGGTAAATATGGCTTTTGTTGTTTTGTTTGTGTCCTTTTTTCAAAAATCGAATTGTTTGGTTTGGGTTTGTATGTCGACTTTTTGGTGTTTTATTCGTTCTTTTTCGGAGTTATGAATAGTATTCAAAAAAAATAAATTATCCAGTTCTTAAGCTGGTTTAATCCGGTTTGGGTACAGTGGTTTTTTTTCTTAGTCATGCTGTTAGGTTGTTTTTATGGTGTTTAGTAAGCTGCGTTGGTTAGTTTGGATTATTATACAATTCCTTACCAACCGGGTTAAAGGAAAATTTGAAACTTGTTAATACTGGATAGAGTTGTTATCAGTGAAAGTTAAAACTTAAATTCCATATTTTAAACAATTCTTTGTGGGCGAGCAGTGCGATTATGGATAAAATTGTGGGCGAGTGAATATTATAAATAAGCGTCTTTAAAAAGGTTAGTACTGCTTCCATTTGTATAAATTTACTACTGCAAATTGCAATTTAACTAATTGTGGGGGATGAAATTATTAACTTATTTTCTTTTTGATTAGATTTACTGAATTGGAAAAAAGAATTTATATATCAATTTACTGCTGTTCGGGGGTAATTTTACTGCTTTATTCATTGCGATTTGTTAATAGTAGTTTGGAAATTATGTCAAATATTTCTGTTTTTTATTTGGTTTTTCTTTTTGTAGGTGATTGTGCTCTGAAACCTAATAAAAATAACATTTGATGAGAAATGTTTAGTTTTCTTTTGAATTTGTTAGCTTAAGCTGTTCAATTCATATTACTTTAATCATCGGGAAAGATTTCATGGGGGAAAAAGATTTACATATGTTTGATGAAATTCTGCTGAATCTCTCATCAGCTACAGCTTTTTGAGTGAAAACAATCCAAGGTCCACCCACCAGTCATGTCTTCTCAAACTTTTTCACACAAATCTTAATCACTTTCGCAAAATGGATAAGACTTGTAATTTCTAGTTTTGTGTAGACATATGTTTGCTAGATTTTCAAGAGTACATACAATGTTTAACATATCGATCTCCTTGTTATGATAAAATTGAATCATTTTTTTGCATTGCTTCCAGGGTTGGAACTATATCCTTGTTATTGTACCACCGCAAAAAGTCTTTGAACATAGTTCTTCCGTTTTTCTTCCAAGTCTCTTGTAGGTAGTTGTTTTTATCAAATCCAGATGGAGGCACAGTCTTGATTTGAAGCTTTTTTAGAGCACGTTGATTTTCAAGCCCAATTTTTTTCAACTTGTTTCTAAGTTTGTTGTTACTAAGTTTAGTGGAAAAAGGTTCATACGGTGTAAATTCGGGAAAATCAAGTTTGTCTCGGTTATCAAACTACTCATAGGGAGAGAATCTTTTGGTTTCGCTAGCTTTATAGGCATTGAGAAAAAGTTCAGAGTAGTTGCCCCACCCAGAATTTTCATCATGTCAAGAAAGTGTACATCTCCAAACTTGAAGAAAGTGAAATTGTTTGCTTTTTGATGACTGATGTTTCTTGTTCTTTATCGTGAATCAAATAGGGGATTAGGTAGGACTTGATCGAATTCAAAACATATCTACCACTATGTTTAAAATATATCTAAAAACAGTTTAAGTATTCACATATCTCTCCAGATGTGGTTTCAAATCAATGAGCTCTTTTCCTGAATTTGCTTGAATTGTCTTGACAGGTCAGTTTCTTCCCAGTCTTCAAAGCATTCGTCTTCAAACACAAATTGGTTGCATGAGCAGCTTTTCCTTGTTCTTTCAGCTGACCTAAAATATTTCCATTTCCTTAATTGTTAGTCACTTCAATATCCTGAAGTTTCATTCTCATCTCCAGGCTACTTTTTTCAACCCAAAAATCGAGGCTGCTTGTAAAATCAATTATTTAGTTCTGTGGATATTTGTTTTGCAAAAAGATGAGTTTATCAATCAGATTCGTTGGTATAGACACTGAAATTGGAACATGTTTTCCAATCCAGGTTGTAGTTTGTGTTTCTTTTAGTTCCTCTTTGCGAACACAAATCAACTCAAAAATTGCTAGATTATTGAAAAGCTTGTTATCTTTAAAAATTGGAGTATTGAATCCTTCTAGCTTGTCAAACAAGGTCTCGCGGAGCTGATACACAACCCTTGATTAAACATTTTTCACTCGATCCTTGCATCTCAGATGAAGTTTGTTAAAATTGTCAGATTTGTTGAAGAAGCTGTCACAGTTAGGGCATCGAAAGCACTTGAAGAAACTATTTGTCTGAATGGTATGATTGTTAAATCTCAGTAGTTTAACTGTTTTATCAAATTTTCTAATACTTCGTCGAGCTAGTTCTCCGACATATTAACCTTCTTGGATATCGAAACCGTATATAAAGATGTTTCTTTGCACAATTTCCTCGATAACAGGTAAGTCTTTTACAGAATCCCCGCGAAAACTTGTAGGATCATAACCTGACTTTGATACATAATCAGTAAAGTAACTAGAAATGTGAGAGTTGAGATCAATGTGTCCATTCGTGTACATGGCCAATGCGCGGAAAAAACACAGATGATCTTTGCATGGTTCCTTGCCGTTGTTAGATAAAAGACAGTTTACTTGCGTGTGTTTTAGTAAAGTTTCAGGTAGGACAGTGTCCGGACATCCCATTGAAATGTTTTTAAGCAAAGCAGCAAAAATTGCAACGTTAATAATCAACTTTAATCTCCATTTTGTCTTCTGATGTTCTTGGGTACATTGCTCCACAATGTCAATTTTTTCTACTTTTCCTTTAATTGTTATCGAGTCTGCTTTAATACATAGCAAATGAAATTTTTCGTGCAAACTATTGTTGTCATGGGCGTAAAAATGTCGCTTTTTGACAGTCTCAAAGTTTCGAAGAACAAAACCCAGAATAAGGTTGACTTTAGCGGCAGAATCGGGCTTGTTGAAGACCTCCTCAAGTTTCTCGTTAATTATTTTAGTATCTATCTTGGACATTTGGAAGTTGAATACCTTATGTCTCCCATTTTCCACCTCCGTATCCAACAGAATATTGACAAGCACTAAGTTCCTCCTTCAATTTTTCACCATCTACCACTTTTCCTCCTCAATCCTGTTCATGTCGGCCACCGCATCACTAGGTTTTTGTTGCATAGCTCTGTGTTCCTTTCTCTGATGTTGTTGAAGTCAGAAGTAACTTTGGAACTCTTGATCACAAGAAGAACAAACCGTCGACTGCTTAGAACTTGGTTGAGCATGCTTCTTGACAGTATGGTAGTTCAACTCATTTTTGCTCTTTGTATAAAAATGCAGTTTGGACACTTATGTTCCTTTTGTTTTTCACATCTCTCTCGCTTTCGAGCTGCATTTTGGCGATTGTACATAATTCCAAAATCTCCAGACTTCACTGTCTTGTTTTGGTTAAGGGCAGGGGTTGTCTAAAAAAGAAAACTGGGTCTTTGGAAAGGTTCCAAATTCAAAAACTCAAATACCAATCGAATAAAGAACTTACTTTTACTCTTCACGAAGTAACAAATTGTGAAATTTGAAGTAAAAATCAACTAAATGTTTCTGATTGGCAAACAAAATAATGATTTAATCCAATAAAATAAGCGTATTTATACTAACAATGACGTCATCGCCTACGCAACTATACTCTTATGGTCATGACGTCATTTTTCGAATAGAAGTGTAGTCACCGCCCACGCAATTTTCCTTTTATGGTAATGACGTCAATTTATAAATAGAATTGACGTCTTCACGCTCAGATTTCCCTTTTATATTGATGACGCCGTCGCCTACTCAATTTTCCAAGTTTGGAGAAAATTCTAGAATTTTTTCAATTTAGAAAATCAACCAATCAGAATTCTGCAGTTTCTAGACTAAACTTTGGATCAAAATAATCATTTTTGAAAAATGTCATTTAAAAAACATTTGAACTTCTTCGAGTTACTCTAAAAGAGAAAAGAAAACCTTCCGTGTGATTTCTTTATTGATCAAACAGATGTAGGTTCTTACTTTTTGGCAATTTTTTGGACGTTTTTGCTGTCCAAAATAAAGTTCACCGACTAAGCAAAGTCCTATTCAGGGAAAATTATTCTAGCAAAGAGTTTTTTTTGAACAGAGTATTGAGTATCAAATCTCTAAACTTACTGCTGAGTTACACCTCACAAAGAATGAAATTTGATTTATTTTAGAACGTTTGAAGTTATAAAAAAGTCGTACAATAAAATAAAAAAGACTATCTTTGTTCCTTCACCGATTCCCAAATTTGTTAAAACTACCCAGCAAACTTCTCTCATCCTCCATTCTTTAAAGTTTTGAAATTTAAAAATCTGCATGATCAGGTTTACAATAAGATTTCCGGTGATTTGCTTTGATAAGCTCATCAATTTCGAGCTATTCTCTCGAATCTACATCAAAATAAAAGAACTTGACTATCTATTCAAAAATCAGCAATTTTTTGTTTTATACATACAAAAACTTAATTAGTTTGATGAGACATCTTGTAGAGATGCTACTTGTTCAATTTTTTTTTCATTTGTTACTTATAATGTTAATTTTTCTGTTTTGTACAGCAAACAACATTTGGTCATTCATTTTTGCGATTCCTTTTGTGTGTATTTTTACTTAGTTGGAAGATTTAACTTTTTAAAATGGTCTTCAGATTGGATCCGGCAACAAGAACAAAAATGAACATGTTGTGATTGGAAGCGAATATGTGTAAAAGGTACCCAAAACGGAACATTGTCTGCAATTGGACACGACTTTTAAATAAGAATTCCAAAAAATGAAGCTGAAATCTGATTGAGCACGACTACAATCCAAATAAAGAAAATCTATTCTGGTAGATTAAACAAACACATTCGAGTTGAAGGCACCCCTCACTTTTAACTAAAATGCATTTTATTTTCAAGTTTAACTTCCGTCAACTACCTGCTCTCTCAGCTCTAAATACATTAGTTTCAATTTAAACATCAAAGACTACCTCCCTCTCAACTGTAAATCAGTTGTTCTTTTTACTCTGTATCTTGTACTCAACCTATTGCTCAAATTGATCTTCTCAGTGCAAAACAGCACTCTCATGTACTCTGTAGAATTTTCGCCTGATCTAGTTGAAATTCAAGTGCGAGAAACAGTCTCTGGAGTTTTTATGGCATGAACGGACATCCCATTCTAAGTCTGGCAGATCGTGGTAATGATAAGAAGGTATTTTAACGAACATCACACAAGTTCCCATCACAGAGAACCAACTTGGAACAATGCAATTGATGGAGGAGGTGTCTGAACATGTGGGAATGAACTACCCCGACACTTCTGACTCTAGATGTGTGGCTCAACCTTGGGAAGAGGGATCTGTAGAGAACCCAATTACCATCGAAGAAGGTGAGGGGTTCTCTGAGCTAAGATTTCCAGTCAGCAAACCACCAAAACAACCACCGGCGATGAAGGCAAGACCAGCTTTGCGCTCCATTGAGAATTTGCAAAACTTTGAGAACTCATCTGCTCGACAGCTGCTTGATTTGTAAATAATTTGGTTTTTAACTTGTGTTTTGTAGTTAATTTTTTTTGCATCTAGTAATTTTATTTTTAGTAGATAGGAGCAATGAGAAAAGACAAGAGGTGAAAGAAAGTTTTGCACACAGAATAAAAATCAAAGTAATTTTGCAATTGGTAATGTTTTTCTAAAGCTTCATTGTGCAGAGGATAAAAAATTTTATCAGTTTTAACATCTTGTAAGAAATTTCACTTTTTCCCACACAAAATTTAAAAAATACTACAATTTTTGCATACATGTTAGAAACATTAAAATAAAATTTTTGCACACTTGTTAAATAACTCAGAGAAAATCTCGCAAATTACAAAATATTTCATTAATTGTTTTTGAATTTTAAAGAAAATTGCAACGATTTTTTATTGCGCTGTTGAAAATTAAAAATTATGAATTTTGATCATTAAAAAAGTTCGTTTTTTGCTTGTTTGTTGATCAAAAACATCAGAAAAATAACTTATTAAGATAGGGAACAGAATTCAGACTCATCAATAATGAAAAACATTTAGCTTTTATTTAACAAGTTTTTTACAATGGAATTTTAATTTTTTCGGATATGCATAAGAAAACAGAATTTAGGTTGTTATGTTTGTTCTCTAAGTTGTTACCGAAAAAAATTTATAAAAAAAATTGCACACTTGTTTAAAAAACCAAAAGAAACTTTTGCATCTTGTAAAAAACTTTAAATAATTTTGCAATCTTGTTGAAAAAAAAAACAAATCAAAATATGCATCTTTCGAAAAAAAACTCTGAGTTAATTTTTGCACACACTTCATCTAGTGGAACTCTTAATTGACAGAGACTCAACGATGGAGCAGGAACTTGCAAGCTGTCAAGCGGTGTATGACGTATCAACATACAGGAAGACAAGAGTGTGTGTCATAATCAAGAAGTACAGCCGAACAAGCCAGGCTGCATTCAGATTCGACTCTTCACTGCAAAAGCGAATGAAGTCTTGAAGCAATTTGCCTATGTCAACTATTTCTTCAACAAATTCAAATAGTTCGCCCAGTTCTGCGGAGATTTTATGTTTGTTGAGAACTCTAAAGTTCATTGTTTTTGTTGAGTGATAATATTATAGTCAATTAGTTCAAATATTCTTCTTCTTGAAACATTTTTCAAAAATTCTTTCAGCTGAGCAATATGAGTTGAAACATTGGTTTTTCAAGAAATCTTTTTTTAAAAATTCAAAATAAATAGAGACTTTTTCATATCGTCATGCAAGAAAAGTCCCAGAAATTTTCGCTAACAGTTTTGGAATCTCACATTTTACCAAAATTGCGAGATTTGGATACAGAATCACATATTTTTCAATTTGAGTGGACTTTGCATAATAAAAGACGTAAAATTTTTTTGAGTTTTTGTTCAGATAATAAAAAAAAGATCTTATAGAATATCGTAAAAAAAGAAACAGTTGGAAAAACAATCAGAAATTTCAGCTGGAAAAAGAGAAGTATGATAAACTGGTTGATTTAATCCCCTCGGTTTTGTCTTATGTAGAAACAATCAAAAAAAACTTTAGTGACGAACGCACTGTATCATTAAAGACGAACGCACTGTAAAAAATAAACGTTCAGAAATTGAATGAAATTCTCAGAATTTTTGATTTGGTTAAGCATGACTTTTCATCAAATACAAAAAGAAAAAATTACTTTCATGGTATTTGTATTTTTTTGGACCCAAACGTAAGTTTGAAAGAATTGGACCAAAAATTTCCTTTTGAGGGTATAATTGGATACGGAAATTCCTGTATGGATTATTTTTTGCAAGTTAAAAAATCTTCCGACTTCATGCAATTTCACATGATGCAGCTGGATCTGTGAAGTCTACTACGCATAACGGACTTGGTTATTGTTATGTTGTACGTAGATTTCCTAGCTCTTGTTTTCATGCAAAAACTCTTCACTGTGCAGAAAGAACGGCATTTGCATATGGAACATGAACTTGACGTTTTTTTAATAACTTGTAAGTTATATAAAATTATTTTGTATAATCTTGTGTTTCTGAATTTTAATTATTTTAAATTATCATTTGATTCATTCCACAGATGGGATAGGTGATGATTGAGACAAGCAATTAATTTCAGAAAATTTTGCTTTAGAGGAGAATCATGAACGAAAATCATGGAATCTTTTTGAACATACTTGTAATAGATCTGTTTTAGTTTTTATGTGCCAATTTCTTGTCATAGTTTTAGTACTAGCCTGTGCAATTGTTCGAATAAGGTTATCCACTACATGTGAAGAAACAACAGTTTGGGTAGTAATTTTATCAAATACAGTTGGTTATATTTTACATTCTCCCAAGCTATGAACCAACAAATTTCTAGCAAAGAACGAGTTTTTATTTAGCTAAGTGGACCGAGTGGATGTGAAAAATTGCCTCTTATTTTTAATTGGTTAAAAATTGGTGAATTTCAACCAAAATTTGACAGAAATTTTTATTCTTATCAATATTATCAACCCGACAAATGCAAAGAAAAAACCTCAAACTTATCCAAGGAGTTGACTTTGAACTGGTTGAAAACCTTCCCAATAATGGAACAAATTACCTGTTAACATTTGATGACTCTTGTCAGGAAGTTTCAAATTGTAACAGTTTTTAAAGGTTGCTACTGCTGGAAAACACAGGGGACTGAATACAATATACATTAAGCATATTTTTTTTCCTCAAAGCAATTTCTGAAGACATGCCGAGTTACAAAATACACATTTAGTCTTGTTCAAGTCACCAAGAGATGTTTTACAAATCAAAACATTAAGTCAACAACTAGATCTAGTATCAAAGTTGAGCGAGTGGTATCAAGATGCAACATCTAATCCTTGTGATCATTTACTCATTAATTTAACTCCTCCAAAAACAGTTGATTCGCTATGATATTGCACAAACAGCGGTTCAGTTCTATCGAAATTGTTTCTACCCGAAGGAACAGAAATAAAGATTTTGGACGATGAGCATACAATACGTCTCTAAACTCCCATTTTTTCAAACGTTTTCCCAAAAACTTCGAAAAAAATAGTCCTCCATTGTCCAAAAAGTATCAGTGAGTTCCTCAGCGAATGTCTAGTAAAATTGGTACGAGGCGATCTACAGGATCTCCAAAAATTAGACCTAGTAAAAAATTGAAAAAAAATTATCAGAACTCACACGAAGAAGAAAATCACTGCATAAAATAAGAACTGTTTTAAGCTCGCCAAAAGGCTAACATTTATTAATTTTATCACTCCTTTTGTCATTAAACGATTGGCAAAAAATGGATCAAGTTATTCTAATTCCTTGCTCAGTTTATCAATCACAAAGTACGCTTCCAAAAAAAACGAAAATTGGAACAAAACCAAGAAAAAGAGGATATTTTACCAAACGTTTTTGATTCTATTTACAGTGCTGTAAATGCGAGGTTGGAAACGAGTTACAATAAGCATCATACTGATTTAGTTTTGAATTCTCCTAGAATTGTATTATGTCAGTCAGAAAACATCATATCAGATAATCGAGACACAAAAAAATATATTGTAGACTTTGTGTGTGCACTAAAGCGGAAAAAAACGACTTTCCAGATATTTACTTTACCATTTTGGAAGAAACTCAAAATCCACCTAAATTTTTTATCAACAAAAAAGCCAAAACGAAAGAAAGAGGAATTTCGTTCCCTTTCAAAATCTGAATAGGTATTCCTGAACAGATCGTATCTTGGGGTAGAGCCGCGTACGATTCTGTGAGAAATTTGAGTAAAACAAGCGGTTTGCCAGAAAAGTAAATAGAAGAATTCTTACAAACCAAGACATGGCATGCAAAATTTGGACCTCCAATCAGGCGTTTCCGAAGACTTCAAGCTCTTTCAAAATATATCAAAAAAATTTGAGGTATGGACTTGGTTTTTGCGGACAAATTAGCGAAACAAAACAACAGATGTTTTTTTCGCGATTTGTCAGAGTTCGAACATCAAAAACAAAATAGGCCAAAGACACTTTGCAAGCTTTCAAAAAATTATTTCTCAAAAAAAACACTCCCGAAAAACTTTGGGTTGACAAAGAAACAGAATATGGGATAAATTTCGAAAAGTTTTGCCAGGAGAAAGACATTGAACTTTACTCAACAATGAGTGAAACGAAAGCTGCTTTTGCAGAGAGAGCATTTCGATCATTAAATCACATAATTTCTACTTAGAATATCATGGTGAAAAAATCATTCACAAGTTACCTCAACTTATGTCTTCAAGGAATTGTCGCATCAAAAGATCTATTGGGAAATCTCCTAGAGATGTCAAGAATACTGAGTTCCTCTCAATTCTGTATAGTAAACCTCCAACAAGGTATATAACATAAAATTCAAAAAAGGAGATAGAATGAGAATTTCAAAGAAAGATATTCCTTTTCGAAAGGGATACAAACCACAACATACAGATGAAATTTTTGAATTTTCGACAATTTCTACAAAGAAACCTCTACATACATCATCAAAGATCTCCACAAAGAAGAATTTTTGTGAACATTTATTGAAGAAGAGCTGAAGAAAAGTTCAAATTGAAGGTGCATTATTTTTTAAACAAAATTTCTATCGATCAGTCGTCATGGATTCTTATACTATTGAGTTAGTTTCTAACGCTTCTTTTAATTGTTTTCCGAATAAAGTTTCAGTTCTTTTAAAAATATTCTACCCGGAAAAATAAATTTGAAAGGAGAATGGGAGGTTGCTATTTCAGAATTATCAGACCCTTTTTTGAACCAAATTGTTACTCAAGGAAAGTTTACATTCGTAGATGCCAGAGAAAGTTCTGAGGAGAAAAGAAGGATTGTACCGATGCTTATTGAACCAGGATTGTATCCAAGAACTTTTGATATAGTTGTAGCGATGAACACCAAAATTTGAGATCATGTAGGTGCTCAAGTTTTCGAATATAACATAATCTATGTCTCAGTAGATAAAATTTCATAAAAGATTGCCGTTCCTTTAACTGAAAATCAATCAGTGTTGATTATTCAAAATTCTGGCTTGAGTCAAATTTTGGTTCTGACTTAGAGCAAAATCAAATAGAGGTTATAATGAAAGGAAAAGGTCCACATTATCCTCAGTATTCTCACGACATTATAAGAATACATTCTTCGTTGATATATAGTGATTTTATAGAATATAACACAGTCGGTGATACAAAAACTCCGTTTTTGCGTTGTTTTCCGTTCATCTCCAATATATAAAAGTGGAGATATAAGTTCTTGTGGACAGTACATAAAATATCAATCCTTTACAAATTTACACATTAAACATTTTAAAAAACTCTTTGCATAGTATTAGGGTAGAGATAAGAGATAGTACAGGCGAAGAAATTCCTTTTGTAAACATAGAAATTACCTGAGTTCTTTTCTTGTTCTGCAAGATTCCGAATAATCATTTTTGATTAAACTTCATGCGAAAATTTTGCTGAAAATACAGCCGATTTCCCTGTTTTTCGAGGACATGCAAGAAAACGTGGAAGAGATTTAGGAGCTCTTGCACCAACTCTTGTGAGAGCTGCAATCCCCTTTATTAAAAAATAAATAGTCTCAGCTGCAAAAAGGTTTGGAGCAGATTTGTTTGAAATTGCTGCACCAGAGAATGAGGAAGTTGTGAATTGGGGAAATTGCTGCATCAGAGATTTTCTGATGCTTTTAAAAATGAAATAGCAGAACATAAAGCAAAATCCGAGGATGATTCAGATGAGGAACCAGAAACTTACTTAACATATGTAAATACTCTACTGCATTCACTATTCTCCAATTAAGAAGTTTATTTTAACAATACAATGGTTTACCACGCTAATAGATTATATCCTCATAAGGCACAAATAACGAACAAATTCAACTCGTCAGCAGTGAGTAACAAAGGAGTACTTGCTTGTCATGAAAACAGTTTTGAAGAATTTTACTGATGCATTTGATATGCATCCGTTCACTGATAGAGCAAATTCCTTAGGAACAAGAAAAACTTTCTCACTCTATGGAAGGCTTACCACTGATTTGTCTACTTGCAAAAAAATTTTGCTACCAAATACCAAAGTAATAGAATATAACACAGTCGGTGATACAAAAACTCCGTTTTTGCGTTGTTTTCCGTTCATCTCCAATATATAAAAGTGGAGATATAAGTTCTTGTGGACAGTACATAAAATATCAATCCTTTACAAATTTACACATTAAACACTTTAAAAAACTCTTTGCATAGTATTAGGGTAGAGCTAAGAGATAGTACATGCGAAGAAATTCCTTTTGTATACATAGAAATTACCTGAGTTCTTTTCTTGTTCTGCAAGATTCCGAATAATCATTTTTGATTAAACTTCATGCGAAAAGTTTGCTGAAAATACAGCCGATTTCCCTGTTTTTCGAGGACATGCAAGAAAACGTGGAAGAGATTTAGGAGCTCTTGCACCAACTCTTGTGAGAGCTGCAATCCCCTTTATTAAAAAATGAATAGTCTCAGCTGCAAAAAGGTTTGGAGCAGATTTGTTTGAAATGAGGAAGTTGTGAATTGGGGAAATTGCTGCATCAGAGATTTTCTGATGCTTTTAAAAATGAAATAGCAGAACATAAAGCAAAATCCGAGGATGATTCAGATGAGGAACCAGAAACTTACTTAACATATGTAAATACTCTACTGCATTCACTATTCTCCAATTAAGAAAATTATTTTAACAATACAATGGTTTACCACGCTAATAGATTATATCCTCATAAGGCACAAATAACGAACGAATTCAACTCGTCAGCAGTGAGTAACAAAGGAGTACTTGCTTGTCATGAATACAGTTTTGAAGAATTTTACTGATGCATTTGATATGCATCCGTTTACTGATAGAGCAAATTCCTTAGGAACAAGAAAAACTTTCTCACTCTATGGAAGGCTTACCACTGATTTGTCTACTTGCAAAAAGTTTTTGCTACCAAATACCAAAGTTCGAATTAAACTAATTCGAGCAAGATCTAATTTTTACATGCTATCTGATAATCCAAATCTCAGTCTCAAAATGGTTGATTATTCGCTGTTTTCTAGAAGAATTTTAGTTGCTGAACCTAATCATCGATACTTGCAATGGAATCTGGAAATAGAACCTGCTCAATGTAATTACATGAAAACTACAGCAAGAACGTTTATCATTCCATCTCATTAAAACCAATTGACACAAGAAAAAGTTTTCATCGACGCATCAATAAGAAGAATAGCTGTTGCAATGAATACAAATTCAGCTGTTGCAGGATTCTTTCAGGAAAACCCTTTCAGCTATCAGCAATTTTAATTGGGAGGGTTCAGAGTTATTTGTGGTAGAAGAGCAATTACTCCAATAGATACAACTTCTCCTTGTCGTCCGTATGTTACAACAAAGAAAGCAATGCAGTTTAATGAAGTTTTCCCACCTCTTCCTATGAAAGATTTTCAAAATCACTATATTCTAGTTTTTGATTTGACTTCACTACAGGATGCAGCTGAACAGCTGCACTTTGCAGAACTTTGTGGAGAAAGTTTGAGATTAGAAAGGTTTTTCCAGTTTCCTTTGGACAAAGTAACGGCAGTGACAATCTCGGGAGAAATACTATCAATTATTCAAACTGACAATTTCAGAACATTCGCTGAAAATATTTTTAATTTTTTTTGAGTTTTCACATTCCTATGAAAAATTTGCAACTTTTTGGGGGACTTTTCATTGTTATTGTCTCAGTACTACTACTATCTATTTTGTTTTTCTTCAGACCTGATTATCCAGAAAAAGCAGATAATGAATGCTCTTTAATTGAAAACCCAAGAATTTTTCTTTCGAACTGGACTGTAAAAAATGTTCAATAACCTTTATCCAGTTCATGAGTTTTGTACATGGGACTTTGCTGATGCAATACCTAATTGAGCGTTAGTCATTAGCTTTAGTTTTTTTACCCTAAATTAAACTATCGAACTATCTATTTCTTTTTTTTCCAGATATAAATCGGCTAACATTTGCAAAGAGGGATATTTTTCCACTTTTGCAAATTTTTGATATTATTCCTGAACTCAGGTTCAAGTACATGGGATTTTACCCCTCTGATAAAGTAGCTCAACTGCAGTCATCAACTCAGCTCCAAGCAAGGATAGAGTGGAATGGGGAACAGTGGATCATGATAGCTCGATTGGACAAAACTTACTACTTTGCTGATTCTTTGGATCAAAAAATAACAATTTTCTTCCTTTCTAACAAAAAAGTATTCGCAAATGTTCCCAGAAAACTAAAAAATACTAAAAATTTGTGTGGATTTTACGCAAATAATTCCGCATCTCTTCTTTTTAAGTTCTACCAGAAACTTGAAAATTATTCATGAGAAGCATGTTTTGAATTTTATAATAATTTTACGTAAATGTGTCTTTTTTTATTTGTAAGTGTAAATTATGGCAGTAAATTTACCATACGATGCAGTGATTTTCAATTTTTTTTTATAATTCAAATTATTTTTCTTAAGTTGCAGACTTTTTTCGAAGTTGCAGTAGGTTTTAGAATACTTTCAGGTAGATGTTTCAAAAAAAAGTTACTAACTAATTGTTATCAAAACGAATTATAACAAATCTTATGGTGTTTTGAAGTTTTTTTGAAAAATTTTCAATTTTCGTGATAAAAATTCCATTTTTTTGCTCAAAAACTCTCACCATTAACTTACGATGAACAGAAAAGTTAATTACATAACCTTCATTCCACAACCTACACGTAATTAGCCTTTGATTTTCACAAATTAGATAACACGCGCCAAAAGTTTTGCGAAAAAAATCAGACATTTCCACAGAAAAAATCGTTTTCATACCTTTATCTTACCATCACACAAACCTTGAAACATTATCAATGGTATTCCCTATTCTAATACTTTGTAGACTCTATACCAATGTTAAAACTTAGCATGGAAGAGCGGAAAACTATAACGTAACTTAATACATGGGGTGTTCCATGTTCCCCTCCCCCCAATATAGTTCCAACATTTACTGCAGTAAACAAATTGAACAATATTGGCCTAAGATGTTTAAAGTCTGGCATAAGTCCGTAAAGACTAAAATAGCTAAAATATGGGTTCCGATTAGAGTAGGTACGGTATGCAATTCAGAATCCCTCATAGATCATATGATCACTAATGACCTAAAAGCCGAAGAGCTGGTATTATGTGATGTAAGCATCTCCATGAATCATTTTCGAACTTTTGGGTTTCTTCATACACATTTTAATGAAAATAAGGTATTGAAAAAATAAATACATGATAAAATACATATGACAAAAATTTGAGTTCAATTTTACTGCTGAAACAGTTTAAAAATATATTCTCAGCAGCTTTAAGCAATTGTGCGGCTATATACTTGTGTTTATGAAGCAAATGTTTTCTCTTTTTTTCAGAACAATTGCAGAAATTTCCTGAATCTTTACTCCTTGAATAACTAGACTTATAGATTTTACTCTTGGAAACACAATGATGAAAACGCTTAATGCTTCGTAGATTTATAAACTAAAACAAAGTGAGATCCGGTTCATTATCCAAGATGAACTTCACAATGAAATCAAATCTATCACTGTAACAAATCATCGGAGTACTCAAAAGTACCAGAAAAGGGCCTTAAAGTTGTTGCTGGCGTTATAGCTTTATTCAATAGATCGATTTCAAAAAATGGTTTCAGCCACGAAAAGTTTCTAAAGATACTGAAAACCGCTCATGGAAAACCAGTGTTTGAAAGGATAACACCAATAGAGCTGCAAAATATATCCAAATACTTTATATCCAATTTTATCCAAAGTCTCAGATGTGTTACTACAAAATTAGTTGGTTTTTTTTATAAACGACAAGAAATTTATTTCTGAAAGTCAATTCGGTTTCTGTCAGATCTCATCTAAAACTGATTTGCATTCAAAAACCACAGATGAAAAAACTAATATGGACAAAACCTTATTCAAACTAACTGCTATCCTTGATATGTCAAAAGCGTTTGATTTTTTCTCTCATGACCTACTACTGAGAAAACTGGAAAACATAGGCTGTGAAACACTTATATAACACTTCTTGATAAAAAACGCAGAAAATCCATGCAAACAGTTGATTCTCAGATATAACCGAAATCATGCAAGGTGTACCCCAAAACGCGGTGTTAAAACGGTTGCTTTTCATCTTGCTTATCTTTGGTAAGGACAAACAGCTCAAAAACAACAGCAAAATAATACAATAGACAGATGATAAAGTGATTTATTGGTGAATTTTGAGCATAGTCTTTGCTAAAATTATACAGGTGAAGTTTTTGAAATTTCGGCAATTTCTACAAAGAAACCTCTACATACATCATCAAAGATTTCCACAAAGAAGAATTTCTGTGAAAGTTTATTGAAGAAGAGCTGAAGAAAAGTTCAAATTGAAGGTATATTATTTTTTAAACAAAATTTCTATCGATCAGTCGTCATGGATTCTTTTTCTATTGAGTTAGTTTCTAACGCTTCTTTTAATTGTTTTCCGAATAAAAGTCTCAGTTCTTTTACAAATATTCTACCCGGAAAAATAAATTTGAAAGGAGAATGGGAATTTGCTATTACAGAATTATCAGACCCTTTTTTGTACCAAATTGTTACTCAGGGAAAGTTTACATTCGTAGATGCCAGAGAAAGTTCTGAGGAGAAAAGAAGGATCGTACCGATGCTTATTGAACCGGGATGTATCCAAGTACTTTTGATATAGTTGTAGCGATGAACACCAAAATTTGAGATCATGTAGGTGCTCAAGTTTTGGAATATAACATAATATATGTCTCAGTAGATAAAATTACATAAAAATTGCCGTTCCTTTACCTCAAAATCAATCAGTGTTGATTATTCAAAATTCTGGCCTGAGTCAATTTTTTGGTTGTGATTTAGAGCAAAGTCAAATAGAGGTTATAATGAAAAGAAAAGGTCCACATTATCCTCAGTGTTCTAACGACATTATAAGAATACATTCTTTGTTGATATATAGTGATTTTATAGAATATAACATAGTCGGTGATACAAAAACTCCGTTTTTGCGTTGTTTTCCGTTCATCTCCAATATATAAAAGTGGAGATATAAATTCTTGTGGAAAAAACATAAATTATCAGTCCTTTACAAATTTACACATTAAACATTTTAAAAAACTCTTTGCATAGTATTAAGGTAGAGCTAAGAGATAGTACAGGCGAAGAAATTACTTTTGTAAACATAGAAATTACCTGAGTTCTTTTCTTGTTCCGCAAGATTCCGAATAATCATTTTTGATTAAACTTCATGCGAAATGGTTGCTGAAAATACAGCTGATTTCCCTGTTTTTCGAGGACACGCAAGAAAACGTGGAAGAGGTTTAGGAGCTCTTGCACCAACTCTTGTGAGAACTGCAATCCCCTTTATTAAAAAATAAATAGTCTCAGCTGCAAAAAGGTTTGGAGCAGATTTGTTTGAAATTGCTGCACCAGAGAATGAGGAAGTTGTGAAATGGGGAAATTGCTGCATCAGAGATTTTCTGATGCTTTTAAAAATGAAATAGCAGAACATAAAGCAAAATCCGAGGATGATTCAGATGAGGAACCAGAAACTTACTTAACATAAGTAAATACTCTACTGCATTCACTATTCTCCAATTAAGAAGTTTATTTTAACAATACAATGGTTTACAACGCTAATAGATTATATCCTCATAAGGCACAAATAACGAACGAATTCAACTCGTCAGCAGTGAGTAGCAAAGGAGTACTTGCTTGTCATGGATACAGTTTTGAAGAATTTTACTGATGCATTTGATATGCATCCGTTCACTGATAGAGCAAATTCCCTAGGAGTTAAGAAAAACATTCTCACTCTATGGAAGGCTTGCCACTGATTTGTCTACTTGCAAAAAATTTTTGCTACCAAATACCAAAGTTCGAATTAAGCTAATTCTAGCAAGACCTAATTTTTACATGCTATCTGATAATCCAAATCTCAGTCTCAAAATTGTTGATTATTCGCTGTTTTCTAGAAGATCTTTAGTTGCTGAACCTAATCATCGATACTTGCAATGGAATCTGGAAATAGAGCCTGCTCAATGTAATTACATGGAAACTACAGCAAGAATGTTTATCATTCCATCTCATCAAAACCAATTGACACAAGAAAAAGTTTTCATCGACGCATCAATAAGAAGAATAGCTGTTGCAATGAATACAAATTCAGCTGTTGCAGGATTCTTTCAAGAAAACCCTTTCAGCTATCAGCAATTTTAATAGGGAAGGTTCAGAGTTATTTGTGGTAGAAGAGCAATTATTCCAATAGATACAACTTCTCCTTGTCATCCTTATGTTACAACAAAGAAAGCAATGCAGTTTAATGAAGATTTCCCACCTCTTCCTATGAAAGATTTTCAAAATCACTATATTCTAGTTTTTGATTTGACTTCACTACAGGATGCAGCTGAACAGCTGCACTATGCAGAACTTTGTAGAGAAAGTTTGAGATTAGAAAGCTTTTTCCAGTTTCCTTTGGACAAAATAACGGCAGTGACAGTCTCGGGAGAAATACTATCAAATATTCAAACTGACAATTTCAGAACATTCGCTGAAAATATTTTTTATTTTTTTTTGAGTTTTCACATTCCTATGAAAAATTTGCACTTTTTTGGGGACTTTTCATTGTTCTTGTCTCAGTTTTACTACTATCTATTTTGTTTTTCTTCAGACCTGATTATCCAGAAAACGCAGATAATGAATGCTCTTTAATTGAAAACCCAAGAATTTTTTTTTCGAACTGGACTGTAAGACAATGTTCAATAACCTTCATCCAGTTCATGAGTTTTGTACCTGAGAATTTGCTGATGCAATACCTAATTGAGCGTTAGTCATTAGCTTCAGTTTTTTTACCCTAAATTAAACTATCGAACTATCTATTTCTTTTTTTTTCCAGATATAAATCGGCTAACATTCGCAAAGATGGATGTTTTTCCACTTTTGCAAATTTACGATAGAATTCCTGAACTCAGGTTCAAGTACATGGGATTTTACTCCTCTGATAAAGTAGCTCAACTGCAGTCATCTACTCAGCTCCAAGCAATGATAGAGTGGAATGGGGAACAGTGGATCATGATAGCTCGATTGGACAAAACTTACTACTTTTCTGATTCTTTGGATCAAAAAATAACAATTTTCTTCCTTTCTAACTTAAAAGTATTTGCGAATGTTCCCAGAAAACTACAAAATACTAAAAATTTGTGTGGATTTTACGCAAATAATTCCGCATCTCTTCTTTTAAGTTCTACCAGAAACTTGAAAATTATTCATGCGAAGCATGTTTTGAATTTTATAAATAATTTTACGTAAATGTGTCTTTTTTTATTTGTAAGTGTAAATTATGGCAGTAAATTTACTATACGATGCAGTGATTTTCAATTTTGTTTTGTAATTCAAATTATTTTTCTTAAGTTGCAGACTTTTTCCGAAGTTGCAGTAGGTTTTAGCATACTTTCAGGTAGTTGTTTCAAAGAAAAGTTACTGAATAATTGTTATCAAGTCGAATTATAACAAGTCTTATTGTGTTTTGAAGTTTTTTTGAAAAACTTTCAATTTTCGTGATAAAAATTCCATTTTTTTTTACTCGAAAATTCTCACCACTATTTTACGATGAACAGAAAAGTTAATTACATAAACTTCATTCCACAACCTACAGGTAATTACCCTCTGATTTTCACAAATTAGATACCACGCGACAAAAATTTTGCGAAAAAAATTAGACATTTCCACAAAAAAAAATCGTGTTCAAACCTTTATCTTACCATCACACAAACCTTGAAACATTATCAATGGTGTTCCCTATTCTAATACTTTGTAGACTCTATACCAATGTTAATACTTAGCATGGAAGAGCGGAAAACTATAACGTATCTTAATACATGGGGTGTCCCATGTTCCCCTCCCCCCAATATAGCTCCAACATTTACTACAGTAAACAAATTGAACAAGATTGGCCTAAGATGTTTAAAGTCTGTCATAAGTCCGTAAAGACTAAAATAGCTAAAATATGGGTTCCGATTAGAGTAGGTACGGTATGCAATTCAGAATCCCTCATAGATCATATGATCACTAATGACCTAAAAGCCGAAGAGCTGGTGTTATGTGATGTAAGCATCTCCACGGATCATTTTCGAACTTTTGGATTTCTTCATACACATTTTAATGAAAATAACGTATTGAAAAAATAAATACATGACAAAATAGATAGGACAAAAATTTGAGTTCAATTTTACTGCTGAAACAGTTTAAAAATATATTCTCAGCAGCTTTAAGCAATTGTGCGGCTATATACTAGTGTTTATAAAGCAAATGTTTTCTCTTTTTTCAGAACAATTGCAGAACTTTCCTGAATCTTTACTCCTTGAAAAACTAGACTTATAGATTTTACTCTTGGAAACACAATGATGAAAACGCTTAATGCTTCGTAGATTTATAAACTAAAACAAAGTGAGATCCGGTTCATTATCCAAGATGAAGTTCACAATGAAATCAAATCTATCACTGTAACAAATCATCGGAGTACTCAAAAGTACCAGAAAAGGGCCTTAAAGTTGTTGCTGGCATTATAGCTTTATTCAATAGATCGATTTCAAAAAATGGTTTCAGCCACGAAAAGTTTCTAAAGATACTGAAAACCGCTCATGGAAAACCAGTGTTTGAAAGGATAACACCGATAGAGCTGAAAAATATATCCAAATACTTTATATCCAATTTTATCCAAAGTCTCAGATGTGTTACTACAAAATTAGTTGGTTTTTTTTATAAACGACAAGAAATTTATTTCTGAAAGTCAATTCGGTTTCTGTCAGATCTCATCTAAAACTGATTTGCATTCAAAAACCACAGATGAAAAAACTAATATGGACAAAAACTTATTCAAACTAACTGCTATCCTTGATATGTCAAAAGCGTTTGATTTTTTTTTTCTCATGACCTACTACTGAGAAAACTGGAAAACATAGGCTGTGAAACACTTATATAACACTTCTTGATAAAAAAAACGCAGAAAATCCATGCAAACAGTTGCTTCTCAGATATAATCGAAATCATGCAAGGTGTACCCCAAGACGCGGTGTTAAAACGGTTGGTTTTCATCTTGCTTATCTCTGGTAAGGACAAACAGCTCAAAAACAACAGCAAAATAATACAATAGACAGATGATAAAGTGATTTATTGGTGAATTTTGAGCTTAGTCTTTGCTAAAATACATATAGAACTCAACTTAAAAAAAAACCTGAAAATTCTTCAAAAGTGATAAACTTACTTTACACGAAGACAAAACACAGTTTGTCATTTTTACAAAAACCTCAAATTAAAGCACGCCAAAATGTAAAAACCATAGAAATAGTAGACACTACCATTAAAGAATCAAATCAGGTTAAATATATGAGTGTAATCCTTGACAAAATACTCGAAATATTGCTAGAAGCTAGGCTCGTTCTACGCTAAATGCCAATAGCAAAAAGAAACCTAGCTCAAATAAGAAGCTCACTTACAATGTTACACTTCTAGAAAAACTCGTCTTAGCCAGCCTTGCTAATTACTACCACTATTAGTCGGCTTTCGAGAAAATGCGGTTAACACTTTAGACTGACAAAGTATATGGGCTGTTGAAACCGCCTTCTCTCTAAAGAAAATTGTCACAAAACATTTCTTGTACGTCACAGACTATGATACTATACTGTAATATATTTTCTAAATTTAATTATAAGTCAAAGTTGTCCTGTTTTGATCGAATACTTCAAATTCAAATAATGCAAATTCAAAGCTAGTTCTAAGTAAGTTTACCTTAACTTAACGATGACAAGCAAGTAGGAAGACAAATTTTTCTTGTTAAAGCTTGTAATGGGTTTGATTTCGTACCTGAAAAACTATAAGACTCAACTTTCTATCCTCTTTTCCTGAATTAGTTTAATTTAGAAATGTGTTTAAACTCTACGGTGCTGAAATGTTTCGATAATACTTGGAAAGGTTGAGAGGTTAATGATACAATTAAATGGTTTGTTTTTCACAGCAATTCATACCTTTTTGAGATCAGCGAACTCACTAAAGATTTATGTTACCACTATCAGCTCAATATTGAGTCATTGATAAACAGTAGATATAAGGCGTTTTGCTTCTTGGACCATTTTATCAATCGGTGTTGGTCTCTTTCAAGCAACCGAATAATTTAAACAGCAAACACTTAAAAAAAAGAGAAAAAAACTGTATGTTTTCGGGTCACTTTCAAGTCCTAATACTGCTGGTTTAGAGGTCGTGCTCTGGAGTTGGCTCCTTTACCGGAGGAGACACTTTTCTTTGGTTGTGCAATCGAGGCGGGGAACGGTGAGTGAAGACTAACCGCGAAGCAGCAAGAGTCACGGATAATCATTCTGTCGGTGTCATAGAAGAAATCAAAAAGAAAAACAAGCAGAACGGAAGAAATTGAAATTAAGGGCGCAGAAAAAATTGATGAGTTTTGGGCGAGAAAATATGAATGATTTCGTTATTCGCTTTCCCTGCGGAGTTAGTATTAGGACGCATAAGTCAACCTCTTTTTCTGTGATTGGAAAACAAATAACCATGATAGAGCTGTCCGTCCCGACCAGTTAACTCAAAATAAGACCAGTTTTACCAAGAGGTCTTTTGGTGTTATTTCTAAGGAAGTCCTTTAGATGTAAAGCGATGTTGTTCAAGAAATTTATTTTTATTCTAGTTCCAAACTCTATTTTTTTTCTCTGCTAAGGCATATCTGTAGCAATATGCCGACTGATTCATACAGTTGCGAAATAGTTGGGGCTTCAATTGCATTGGTATAAAATCTATTATGTGTTCAGTATTAGCATAACATTACACATCAAGGTTACAGGTAGCGTAGTGTCACATTTCACGCCGTGGCAAAAAGTATTGAGTAGAAAATATTGTAATAATAGAAACAGTTTTTGTACTCAGTTTTAAGTTTGATTGCAAATTTTTTGATGCTACATGTCTCGTTTTCTATAGTTTTCTTCCAACTTTTAAACCCCCACCTTGAGTGCCATGAATTTTCCTAGTCAAGCAATGCGTAGAAATTTTTTAAAGAAAAGATGTCGTTCTAGGAGTCAAAAAAATATTTCCAATTCACCTTTTCAATTGAGCTGCAGTTAGGGCAGACTTCGCCAAGTTTTCATTGACCGAATTGATCCGAATTTCATAAAAACTATCCCTGATAATCTTGAACTTATTCCTTGCTAATCTTCCGAAGCGCGCTTAGAACGTTGAAATATGTACATTCCATTGCAAAACCATAATATAACTGTGCTGAGATAAAGCATATTTGATTTGCTGTTCTTATTTATAGTTTTAATTGATTCATTGCTTAACTTAAAACCTCAGTTGTCTGTCACTGGACATAGTTTTTTTCGATGTTGTATTCAGCACAAGTGTGTTTCATTGTCACCTCTTAGAATCAGAAACGGGTTCTTTTTGACTCTGAAAATCCACGTACATCCTCCTTTGTTCTCAAGAATTTAACTGTTGCCCTACTGCTGGTTGATTTAATTACTTTCACTAAGGTAACGTTAAGAGTTTGAAATTATTGAAAGTATTTTGTGAAATTATGGATTTCCATGGGCCAGGCGCAGTCTAATTGGACTCCTGTTCTGGCTGCGGACTTCCTGATGTTTTTTAAACAAAAAAATTTCACCATTTCGTGTGCAGCTGCGGTACTCTTCTGCGAGGTTCACAGTTTCTTTTTACATGTGTGGTCATCACAAGTACTTTGATACTCGAGTATTTCTTCTTGGCCAAGAAGTCCCATGTGTGTTTTTAATGACCGATGATAGTAACTGCACTGGAACAGCCAAGCGATTGTCTATCAAGACGCAATAGTCCATTACTGCCAATCAGTTCAACAGCATGGTGGTTTATGGTTGTCTTGTCTAAAACCCCCTGTTTATTCCCTCTTTCTACAACGCATCAGCGGCGCTCCAACAAGGTGTTCCCGCATATCAGTTCCGCCATCAAGATCTTATCCAAAAATCTTGTTGAACTTGACAAACCTTCTTCCTCTGCATTTTCTTCCGTGATCAGGTTCTCGAATATTTTGATTTTTCCTTGCTCCGAATTTCGGCTGGTTCGCTTCCTTCTTTCCGAAAAGCTGCAAGAAAAACAATAGTACTTTGTCTGCTACTTTGTAGTATTTGCTGGACAAGGCTCAATTTACTCGAGGCTGGTGTTGTCTGGACTCGTTTTCTGAACTGTCTCGATTTTTCTGGCTCCGCGATATTTTCTAGTTCGCCAAAAAGTATCTGTCATGTCCTCCTCCTATAGGATAATGGTCAATTCATTTTTTTACTGGTTCCATTTCATGTCAATCAGTAGTGTTTCTCAATTTTTTTCTTTCTTCCGTTCTTCTGAAATTTTTTCGCTGCATCTGCTGAACGTTTTTTGAAACATGTTCATCACCGCTCATTCCTTGCCCCATCCGTTTATAGCAACAGATTCAATATAAAAAAAACGATAGATACACCAAAAAGACTATAGGCCTTATATTTTTTATAATCATTTTTCGAAACTGTCGTACACATGTAACTTTTAATAGATTTATTAATCAAATCACTTTCTCCTTTAGCACACCTTGAACCAATAAATCATAAATGTCGTTCTCCCCGAACAGGACCACAAGATCTCCTTGTTACGCATTGTGATTGTGAAGATCACCACATAAAATGACACTTCATAAACATGCAATTAACCAGGTCACAAAAGGGGAACTTGAACCACAAGACAATGAATCAACGACTGTTATCGCTACACTTTACTGCAAAGCCCGAGCTACAACTCTAACAGGTTACCAGTTCACAAGAAAAATCTCGGAAAAGAAAGTACATTGTTCATAAGTTTCAAATAGAAACAAGAATAGACTCAATCAGGAATCCCTCTACCAAACAAATATGGGAAGATTGCAAAATCTTGACCCAAAAGATTGTAAAAACGAAGTAAATTGTTTAAAACTAGTTACAAATAAAGACGAATATCGAAAATTATTAAATTTTCAAGTTTTCCCAGACTCGTCATACCAAGCAGAACTTGAACAACAGCAAGATCATATCCAACTACAGCCACAATGTAGCACAGTTTAACCCAAACGGATATAATTAGTATCTTTTCACTCCATATCCTACTTTAAAGCCACTTTTAAGTAAAACTTTCTACCAAAAGCATCCTCGCAATCGCTCGAAACGCTAATATGTCACAATCTATCGGAATTTAACCAAAATCAAGTATACAACACCACATTCGAAGATGAAAATTTCATATACTTATCAAAAAGTGGATACAATCCAAAGACAATCAATTGATCAAAACCTCCGCAAACTCGTTCAATTAGCAGGGTTTTATGTATCTATCGACAAGACTACAGAGGATTTTTTTAAAGACAATAAATAGTATATTTATTTGAGTGAGAAAACTACTGCCAACAAAATATAAAAACAATTAATTTTTTTAGTTTTTGAAGCTTCAAACATGAACTTCCAGCATTTCTAGAATGGCCCTATTAAATTTTAGAAATATTGACTATATCATACGCTATGCTTAATTTAACAGGATTTCTCATCTCAATGCTTAAGATAATCTATAACTCATGCGCAAAACACACCCAAGACAACAGACAACCTAGCATAGCAAAAACTTTATTTGCATGATTTTTGGGATTTTTTCCAGCTCCATTAACAAAATTTTTCTGGTTAAACTCTTGAAACTCGGAATCTTTACTCCTTGAATAACTAGACTTATAGATTTTACTCTTGGAAACACAATGATGAAAACGCTTAATGCTTCGTAGATTTATAAACTAAAACAAAGTGAGATCCGGTTCATTATCCAAGATGAAGTTCACAATGTAATCAAATCTATCACTGTAACAAATCATCGGAGTACTCAAAAGTACCAGAAAAGGGCCTTAAAGTTGTTGCTGGCGTTATAGCTTTATTCAATAGATCGATTTCAAAAAATGGTTTTAGCCACGAAAAGTTTCTAAAGATACTGAAAACCGCTCATGGAAAACCAGTGTTTGAAAGGATAACACCAATAGAGCTGAAAAATATATCCAAATACTTTATATCCAATTTTATCCAAAGTCTCAGATGTGTTACTACAAAATTAGTTGGTTTTTTTTATAAACGACAAGAAATTTCTTTCTGAAAGTCAATTCGGTTTCTGTCAGATCTCATCTAAAACTGATTTGCATTCAAAAACCACAGATGAAAAAACTAACATGGACAAAAACTTATTCAAACTAACTGCTATACTTGATATGTCAAAAGCGTTTGATTTTTTTTTTCTCATAACCTACTACTGAGAAAACTGGAAAACATAGGCTGTGAAACACTTATATAACACTTCTTGATAAAAAACGCAGAAAATCCATGCAAACAGTTGCTTCCCAGATATAATCGAAATCATGCAAGGTGTACCCCAAGACGCGGTGTTAAAACGGTTGGTTTTCTTCTTGCTTATCTCTGGTGAGGACAAACAGCTCAAAAACAACAGCAAAATAATACAATAGACAGATGATAAAGTGATTTATTGGTGAATTTTGAGCTTAGTCTTTGCTAAAATTATACATGTGAAATTTTTGAAATTTCGGCAATTTCTACAAAGAAACCTCCACATACATCATCAAAGATCTCCACAAAGAAGAATTTCTGTGAAAATTTATTGAAGAAGAGCTGAAGAAAAGTTCAAATTGAAGGTATATGATTTTTTAAACAAAATTTCTATCGATCAGTCGTCATGGATTCTTTTTCTATTGAGTTAGTTTCTAACGCTTCTTTTAATTGTTTTCCGAATAAAAGTCTCAGTTGTTTTACAAATATTCTACCCGGAAAAAAAATTTGAAAGGAGAATGGGAATTTGCTATTTCAGAATTATCAGACCCTTTTTTGTACCAAATTGTTACTCAAGGAAAGTTTACATTCGTAGATGCCAGAGAAAGTTCTGAGGAGAAAAGAAGGATTGTACCGATGCTTATTGAACCGGGATGTATCCAAGTACTTTTGATATAGTTGTAGCGATGAACACCAAAATTTGAGATCATGTAGGTGCTCAAGTTTTCGAATATAACATAATCTATGTCTCAGTAGATAAAATTTCATAAAAGATTGCCGTTCCTTTACCTGAAAATCAATCAGTGTTGATTATTCAAAATTCTGGCCTGAGTCAAATTTTTGGTTGTGATTTAGAGCAAAATCAAATAGAGGTTATAATGAAAAGAAAAGGTCCTCAGTGTTCTAACGACATTATAAGAATACATTCTTTGTTGATATATAGTGATTTTATAGAATATAACATAGTCGGTGATACAAAAACTCCGTTTTTGCGTTGTTTTCCGTTCATCTCAAATATATAAAAGTGAAGATATAAATTCTTGTGGACAAAACATAAATTATCAGTCCTTTACAAATTTACACATTAAACATTTTAAAAAACTCTTTGCATAGTATTAAGGTAGAGCTAAGAGATAGTACAGGCGAAGAAATTACTTTTGTAAACATAGAAATTACCTGAGTTCTTTTCTTGTTCCGCAAGATTCCGAATAATCATTTTTGATTAAACTTCATGCGAAATGGTTGCTGAAAATACAGCTGATTTCCCTGTTTTTCGAGGACATGCAAGAAAACGTGGAAAAGGTTTAGGAGATCTTGCACCAACTCTTGTGAGAGCTGCAATCCCCTTTATTAAAAAATAAATAGTCTCAGCTGCAAAAAGGTTTGGAGCAGATTTGTATGAAATTGCTGCACCAGAGAATGAGGAAATTGTGAATTGGGGAAATTGCTGCATCAGAGATTTTCTGATGCTTTTAAAAATGAAATAGCAGAACATAAAGCAAAATCCGAGGATGATTCAGATGAGGAACCAGAAACTTACTTAACATATGTAAATACTCTACTGCATTCACTATTCTCCAATTAAGAAGTTTATTTTAACAATACAATGGTTTACAAAGCTAATAGATTATATCCTCATAAGGCACAAATAACGAACGAATTCAACTCGTCAGCAGTGAGTAGCAAAGGAGTACTTGCTTGTCATGGATACAGTTTTGAAGAATTTTACTGATGCATTTGATATGCATCCGTTCACTGATAGAGCAAATTCCCTAGGAGTTAAGAAAAACATTTTCACTCTATGGAAGGCTTGCCACTGATTTGTCTACTTGCAAAAAATTTTTGCTACCAAATACCAAAGTTCGAATTAAGCTAATTCGAGCAAGACCTAATTTTTACATGCTATCTGATAATCCAAATCTCAGTCTCAAAATTGTTGATTATTCGCTGTTTTCTAGAAGATCTTTAGTTGCTGAACCTAATCATCGATACTTGCAATGGAATCTGGAAATAGAGCCTGCTCAATGTAATTACATGGAAACTACAGCAAGAATGTTTATCATTCCATCTCATCAAAACCATTTGACACAAAAAAATATATTCATCGACGCATCAATAAGAAGAATAGCTGTTGCAATGAATACAAATTCAGCTGTTGCAGGATTCTTTCAAGAAAACCCTTTCAGCTATCAGCAATTTTAATAGGGAAGGTTCAGAGTTATTTGTGGTAGAAGAGCAATTACTCTAATAGATACAACTTCTCCTTGTCATCCTTATGTTACAACAAAGAAAGCAATGCAGTTTAATGAAGATTTCCCACCTCTTCCTATGAAAGATTTTCAAAATCACTATATTCTAGTTTTTGATTTGACTTCACTACAGAATGCAGCTGAACAGCTGCACTATGCAGAACTTTGTAGAGAAAGTTTGAGATTAGAAAGGTTTTTCCAGTTTCCTTTGGACAAAATAACGGCAGTGACAGTCTCGGGAGAAATACTATCAAATATGAAACTGACAATTTCAGAACATTCGGTGAAAATATTTTTAATTTTTTTGAGTTTTCACATTCCTATGAAAAATTTGCAACTTTTTGGGGGACTTTTCATTGTTATTGTCTCAGTACTACTACTATCTGTTTTGTTTTTCTTCAGACCTGATTATCCAGAAAAAGCAGATAAGGAATGCTCTTTAATTGAAAACCCAAGAATTTTTCTTTCGAACTGGACTGTAAAACAATGTTCAATAACCTTAATCCAGTTCATGAGTTTTGTACATGGGACTTTGCTGATGCAATAACTAATTGAGCGTTAGTCATTAGCTTTAGTTTTTTTACCCTAAATTAAACTATCGAACTATCTATTTCTTTTTTTTCCAGATATAAATCGGCTAACATTTGCAAAGAGGGATATTTTTCCACTTTTGCAAATTTTTGATATTATTCCTGAACTCAGGTTCAAGTACATGGGATTTTACCCCTCTGATAAAGTAGCTCAACTGCAGTCATCAACTCAGCTCCAAGCAATGATAGAGTGGAATGGGGAACAGTGGATTATGATAGCTCGATTGGACAAAACTTACTACTTTGCTGATTCTTTGGATCAAAAAATAACAATTTTCTTCCTTTCTAACTTAAAAGTATTTGCGAATGTTCCCAGAAAACTACAAAATACTAAAAATTTGTGTAGATTTTACGCAAATAATTCCGCATCTCTTCTTTTAATTTCTACCAGAAACTTGAAAATTATTCATGAGAAGCATGTTTTGAATTTTATAAGTAATTTTACGTAAATGTGTCTTTTTTTATTTGTAAGTGTAAATTATGGCAGTAAATTTACTATACGATGCAGTGATTTCCAATTTTGTTTTGTAATTCAAATTATTTTTCTTAAGTTGCAGACTTTTTTCGAAGTTGCAGTAGGTTTTAGCATACTTTCAGGTAGTTGTTTCAAAAAAGAATAATTGTTATCAAGTCGAATTATAACAAGTCTTATTGTGTTTTGAAGTTTTTTTGAAAAACTTTCAATTTTCGTGATAAAAATTCCATTTTTTTTGCTCAAAAACTCTCACCATTAACTTACGATGAACAGAAAAGTTAATTACATAACCTTCATTCCACAACCTACACGTAATTAGCCTTTGATTTTCACAAATTAGATAACACGCGCCAAAACTTTTGCGAAAAAAATCAGACATTTCCACAGAAAAAATCGTTTTCATACTTTTATCTTACCATCACACAAAACTTGAAACATTATCAATGGTATTCCCTATTCTAATACTTTGTAGACTCTATACCAATGTTAAAACTTAGCATGGAAGAGCGGAAAACTATAACGTAACTTAATACATGGGGTGTTCCATGTTCCCCTCCCCCCAATATAGCTCCAACATTTACTGCAGTAAACAAATTGAACAATATTGGCCTAAGATGTTTAAAGTCTGGCATAAGTCCGTAAAGACTAAAATAGCTAAAATTTGGGTTCCGATTAGAGTAGGTACGGTATGCAATTCAGAATCCCTCATAGATCATATGATCACTAATGACCTAAAAGCCGAAGAGCTGGTATTATGTGATGTAAGCATCTCCATGAATCGTTTTTGAACTTTTGGGTTTCTTCATACACATTTTAATGAAAATAAGGTATTGAAAAAATAAATACATGACAAAATACATATGACAAAAATTTGAGTTCAATTTTACTGCTGAAACAGTTTAAAAATATATTCTCAGCAGCTTTAAGCAATTGTGCGGCTATATATTTGTGTTTATGATGCAAATGTTTTCTCTTTTTTTCAGAACAATTGCAGAATTTTCCTGAATCTTTACTCCTTGAATAACTAGACTTATAGATTTTACTCTTGGAAACACAATGATGAAAACACTTAATGCTTCGTAGATTTATAAACTAAAACAAAGTGAGATCCGGTTCATTATCCAAGATGAAGTTCACAATGAAATCAAATCTATCACTGTAACAAATCATCGGAGTACTCAAAAGTACCAGAAAAGGGCCTTAAAGTTGTTGCTGGCGTTATAGCTTTATTCAATAGATCGATTTCAAAAATTGGTTTCAGCCACGAAAAGTTTCTAAAGATACTGAAAACCGCTCATGGAAAACCAGTGTTTGAAAGGATAATACCGATAGAGCTGAAAAATATATCCAAATACTTTATATCCAATTTTATCCGAAGTCTCAGATGTGTTACTACAAAATTAGTTGGTTTTTTTTTATAAACGACAAGAAATTTATTTCTGAAAGTCAATTCGGTTTCTGTCAGATCTCATCTAAAACTGATTTGCATTCAAAAACCACAGATGAAAAAACTAATATGGACAAAAATTTATTCAAACTAACTGCTATCCTTGATATGTCAAAAGCGTTTGATTTTTTTTCTGATGACCTACTACTGAGAAAACTGGAAAACATAGGCTGTGAAACACTTATATAACACTTCTTGATAAAAAACGCAGAAAAGCCATGCAAACAGTTGCTTCTCAGATATAATCGAAATCATGCAAGGTGTACCCCAAGACGCGGTGTTAAAACGGTTGGTTTTCATCTTGCTTATCTCTGGTAAGGACAAACAGCTCAAAAACAACAGCAAAATAATACAATAGACAGATGATAAAGTGATTTATTGGTGAATTTTGAGCTTAGTCTTTGCTAAAATACATATAGAACTCAACTTAAAAAAAACCTGAAAATTCTTCAAAAGTGATAAACTTACTTTACACGAAGACAAAACACAGTTTGTCATTTTTACAAAAACCTCAAATTAAAGCACGCCAAAATGTAAAAACCATAGAAATAGTGGACACTACAATTAAAGAATCAAATCAGGTTAAATATATGATGGTAATCCATGACAAAATACTCGAAATATTGCTAGAAGCTAGGCTCGTTCTACGCTAAATGCCAATAGCAAAAAGAAACCTAGCTCAAATAAGAAGCTCACTTACAATGTTACACTTCTAGAAAAACTCGTCTTAGCCAGCCTTGCTAATTACTACCACTATTAGTCGGCTTTCGAGAAAATGCGGTTAACACTTTAGACTGACAAAGTATATGGGCTGTTGAAACCGCATTCTCTCCAAAGAAAATTGTCACAAAACATTTCTTGTACGTCACAGACTATGATACTATATTGTAATATATTTTCTAAATTTAATTATAAGTCAAAGTTGTCCTGTTTTGATCGAATACTTCAAATTCAAATAATGCAAATTCAAAGCTAGTTCTAAGTAAGTTTACCTTAACTTAACGATGACAAGCAAGTAGGAAGACAAATTTTTTCTTGTTAAAGCTTGTAATGGGTTTGATTTCGTACCTGAAAAACTATAAGACTCAACTTTCTATCCTCTTTTCCTGAATTAGTTTAATTTAGAAATGTGTTTAAACTCTACGGTGCTGAAATCTTTCGATAATACTTGGAAAGGTTGAGAGGTTAATGATACAATTAAATGGTTTGTTTTTCACAGCAATTCATACCTTTTTGAGATCAGCGAACTCACTAAAGATTTATGTTACCACTATCAGCTCAATATTGAGTCGGACAAAAATTGTTTGTTTCGTCCATTGATAAACAGTAGATACAATGTGTTTTGCTTCTTTGACCATTTCATCAATCGGTATGTTGGCCTCTTTCAAACAACAGAATGATTTAAACATCAAACACTAAAAATAGCGAAAAAAAAACGGTATGTTTTAGGGTCAGTTTTAAGTCCTAATACTGCTGGTATAGGCGTCTTTACCGAGTTGGCTCCTTTACCGGAGGAGACACTTTTCGTTGGTTGTGCAATCGAGGCGGGGAACGGTGAGTGAAGACTAACCGCGAAGCAGCAAGAGTCACGGATAATCATTCTGTCGGTGTCATAGAAGAAATCAAAAAGAAAAACAAGCAGAACGGAAGAAATTGAAATTAAGGGCGCAGAAAAAATTGATGAGTTTTGGGCGAGAAAATATGAATGATTTCGTTATTCGCTTTCCCTGCGCAATTAGTATTAGGACGCATAAGTCAACCTCTTTTTCTGTGATTTCAAAACAAATAACCATGATAGAGCTGTCCGACCCGACCAGTTAACTCAAAATAAGACCAGTTTTACCAAGAGGTCTTTTGGTGTTATTTCTAAGGAAGTCCTTTAGATGTAAAGCGATGTTGTTCAAGAAATTTATTTTTATTCTAGTTCCAAACTCTATTTTTTTTCTCTGCTAAGGCATATCTGTAGCAATATGCCGACTGATTCATACAGTTGCGAAATAGTTGGGGCTTCAATTGCATTGGTATAAAATCTATTATGTGTTCAGTATTAGCATAACATTACACATCAAGGTTACAGGTAGCGTAGTGTCACATTTCACGCCGTGGCAAAAAGTATTGAGTAGAAAATATTGTAATAATAGAAACAGTTTTTGTACTCAGTTTTAAGTTTGATTGCAAATTTTTTGATGCTACATGTCTCGTTTTCTATAGTTTTCTTCCAACTTTTAAACCCCCACCTTGAGTGCCATGAATTTTCCTAGTCAAGCAATGCGTAGAAATTTTTTAAAGAAAAGATGTCGTTCTAGGAGTCAAAAAAATATTTCCAATTCACCTTTTCAATTGAGCTGCAGTTAGGGCAGACTTCGCCAAGTTTTCATTGACCGAATTGATCCGAATTTCATAAAAACTATCCCTGATAATCTTGAACTTATTCCTTGCTAATCTTCCGAAGCGCGCTTAGAACGTTGAAATATGTACATTCCATTGCAAAACCATAATATAACTGTGCTGAGATAAAGCATATTTGATTTGCTGTTCTTATTTATAGTTTTAATTGATTCATTGCTTAACTTAAAACCTCAGTTGTCTGTCACTGGACATAGTTTTTTTCGATGTTGTATTCAGCACAAGTGTGTTTCATTGTCACCTCTTAGAATCAGAAACGGGTTCTTTTTGACTCTGAAAATCCACGTACATCCTCCTTTGTTCTCAAGAATTTAACTGTTGCCCTACTGCTGGTTGATTTAATTACTTTCACTAAGGTAACGTTAAGAGTTTGAAATTATTGAAAGTATTTTGTGAAATTATGGGTTTCCATGGGCCAGGCGCAGTCTAATTGGACTCCTGTTCTGGCTGCGGACTTCCTGATGTTTTTTAAACAAAAAAATTTCACCATTTCGTGTGCAGCTGCGGTACTCTTCTGCGAGGTTCACAGTTTCTTTTTACATGTGTGGTCATCACAAGTACTTTGATACTCGAGTATTTCTTCTTGGCCAAGAAGTCCCATGTGTGTTTTTAATGACCGATGATAGTAACTGCACTGGAACAGCCAAGCGATTGTCTATCAAGACGCAATAGTCCATTACTGCCAATCAGTTCAACAGCATGGTGGTTTATGGTTGTCTTGTCTAAAACCCCCTGTTTATTCCCTCTTTCTACAACGCATCAGCGGCGCTCCAACAAGGTGTTCCCGCATATCAGTTCCGCCATCAAGATCTTATCCAAAAATCTTGTTGAACTTGACAAACCTTCTTCCTCTGCATTTTCTTCCGTGATCAGGTTCTCGAATATTTTGATTTTTCCTTGCTCCGAATTTCGGCTGGTTCGCTTCCTTCTTTCCGAAAAGCTGCAAGAAAAACAATAGTACTTTGTCTGCTACTTTGTAGTATTTGCTGGACAAGGCTCAATTTACTCGAGGCTGGTGTTGTCTGGACTCGTTTTCTGAACTGTCTCGATTTTTCTGGCTCCGCGATATTTTCTAGTTCGCCAAAAAGTATCTGTCATGTCCTCCTCCTATAGGATAATGGTCAATTCATTTTTTTACTGGTTCCATTTCATGTCAATCAGTAGTGTTTCTCAATTTTTTTCTTTCTTCCGTTCTTCTGAAATTTTTTCGCTCCATCTGCTGAACGTTTTTTGAAACATGTTCATCACCGCTCATTCCTTGCCCCATCCGTTTATAGCAACAGATTCAATATAAAAAAAACGATAGATACACCAAAAAGACTATAGGCCTTATATTTTTTATAATCATTTTTCGAAACTGTCGTACACATGTAACTTTTAATAGATTTATTAATCAAATCACTTTCTCCTTTAGCACACCTTGAACCAATAAATCATAAATGTCGTTCTCCCCGAACAGGACCACAAGATCTCCTTGTTACGCATTGTGATTGTGAAGATCACCACATAAAATGACACTTCATAAACATGCAATTAACCAGGTCACAAAAGGGGAACTTGAACCACAAGACAATGAATCAACGACTGTTATCGCTACACTTTAGTGCAAAGCCCGAGCTACAACTCTAACAGGTTACCAGTTCACAAGAAAAATCTCGGAAAAGAAAGTACATTGTTCATAAGTTTCAAATAGAAACAAGAATAGACTCAATCAGGAATCCCTCTACCAAACAAATATGGGAAGATTGCAAAATCTTGACCCAAAAGATTGTAAAAACGAAGTAAATTGTTTAAAACTAGTTACAAATAAAGACGAATATCGAAAATTATTAAATTTTCAAGTTTTCCCAGACTCGTCATACCAAGCAGAACTTGAACAACAGCAAGATCATATCCAACTACAGCCACAATGTAGCACAGTTTAACCCAAACGGATATAATTAGTATCTTTTCACTCCATATCCTACTTTAAAGCCACTTTTAAGTAAAACTTTCTACCAAAAGCATCCTCGCAATCGCTCGAAACGCTATTATGTCACAATCTATCGGAATTTATCCAAAATCAAGTATACAACACCACATTCGAAGATGAAAATTTCATATACTTATCAAAAAGTGGATACAATCCAAAGACAATCAATTGATCAAAACCTCCGCAAACTCGTTCAATTAGCAGGGTTTTATGTATCTATCGACAAGACTACAGAGGATTTTTTTAAAGACAATAAATAGTATATTTATTTGAGTGAGAAAACTACTGCCAACAAAATATAAAAACAATTAATTTTTTTAGTTTTTGAAGCTTCAAACATGAACTTCCAGCATTTCTAGAATGGCCCTATTAAATTTTAGAAATATTGACTATATCATACGCTATGCTTAATTTAACAGGATTTCTCATCTCAATGCTTAAGATAATCTATAACTCATGCGCAAAACACACCCAAGACAACAGACAACCTAGCATAGCAAAAACTTTATTTGCATGATTTTTGGGATTTTTTCCAGCTCCATTAACAAAATTTTTCTGGTTAAACAAGTTAGCAATTACAATTAGAAAAAACCCCACAATACCAAACGGAAACGATGCTGCAGAAGACAATAGGAATACTGCAACTACATCATTATCACATTTTTACAGTTAACACAAAAACCACCCTCTATCGATAATCCCACAAAATTAAAAAAATACACATTCTACCGCCGAACGAATGTTACATGATATTAACCTACAACATAACTCTATATCTCATTGTGCGTTTGAACAACCCACCATTGATGATACATACAAACAAATTGTAAAATGAGCGCACACTTTAAATTTTCGTTTTCCGAACAGTTATCTGTTCAGCCCAAGATTAGCCGCCAAGTTGGATCCCCCAACCGTTCCCTTTCCTACCATCTAATCTGCAACGTAAGGATTCCCTCAACCACTCTTCTTCCCTACCCAGTTTTTCTACTAACTCACCACGCATGGGCTTTGACTACTCAACCCAAACTGTTTATAATACTAACTCTGATTTCAAAAACTCCACTGTAGATACATCCGATGAATTCCTAGATTCCAAGTCCAGTCCCACCAAGTTTACCAAACATCTTTTCAGCCTAGAACAACCCCAGCCCCTTTTTAAAATTCTACCTCCGCAACCTCGCACACTGACGCTACCCCTATACTCTCTCTTTTTCAAGTAATGCAACTAATCTACCTAGTTGCATTACAGTTGATCAAATTGAGCATGAACTAGACGATTTTAGTACTCACCAGTAACAAGTTCATAACACCAATAACTCAATAACTATTCGACAACTCGCCCACTTTGCCTTAACATCCAAATCAACCATCCCCTCTGTCCATGTTGCCCCAATTTGTGCGCAAGAAAAGTTATGAAACGCGAACATCCCCATAGTAAAGCACACTTTCTAATTAACCGCCCATCATCATCCCGACTCCTACACAATCGTCCACGCCACACTACTGCATCCGCAATTTGACCAGAGAAGTTTTCCTTCATCTCTCAGTATACCTATTACAACGGAGAAAATCGAAGCCCAACCAGTCCAATATGCTGATGAATATTCCCTAATACCAACCTTTTCATGGATATCAAATAAAAATTTCCCTAAGTCACTAAAAAAAACTCAAAAAACAGACTACGACGAGCTTTGCGGTTCAATTATTGATCAATTAAACAACTCACTCCAACTAAATCAAATCACAAACATAGGCTTGAATCAAACACTTAACCGATTCATTGCACAAAAACTAACCGATTTTCTTTTAATCAATTGATCATACAGTTGTCCGATATATGAAAGACTCACCATATGACAATGACCTTAATGTAAATGCACAATTAACCAAAAAAATTTTCACAACATTTGAATACAACTTTGACCTCGATAGCACTAAAAACTAATTTGATCACATCATCGATCAAGCACCAACGAATAAAAGAGCTTACGAACAATTTTACAGTAAATTTGATCACTTTACACTAAAAATCAGTTTTCTAACACCAAAAGAATGAGATATTTACTGTTCACATAAAATTATGTTTAGAACTAAACTTACACTTATTTACACTTACTATAGATTTTTCCAATGACACTATCTTCACAGTTCACTATCCCTTAATCCGATCACCGCATCATGTTTATTATTTTTAAATATACATCACCCTTTTTTAAATTTCACATATTGCATAAAATCAACTAATCTTCAAGACATTCTCCGTAACTATGGTCCCATGAGACAAATGTACATCTTTGCCCACCTCACGAACAACTTTCCGCTTGAAGCCCCAATATCATCCAGAATGAGTTTTTCCAACTCGTCAAAATTGCATTTGTAGAGAAAATTCAAGATTTTAAAGTAAATCATAAATTATACAGCCTCATCAAAACTCTGCACACGAAATTTGCGCAGCCACCAAAAAAGTCAAAATCATCCGCCCCCTTGAACTTCTTTGGCCACTCTTACGGACTAAAAAC